>NC_057726.1:1748047-1777612 GCF_004010195.1 Chiloscyllium plagiosum | reverse complement strand
GCTTTGTAGAATTCTAAATATATCACATCCACCGGATCCCCAATACCCACTGGATCTCAATGTCCAATCTGCCTTCCAGCAAGATGTCAGTAGAGTACAACGCTCTGCTGGAGCTCCTCTGCTCCAGCTGTTCTTTATTGCTTTTTGTTTTAGTAGCCCCAGAGTAGCGTGAGGGGAAGCAAATCCCAGGGCAGCGCAACTTACCTTTATGCAGCTGAGTGCCAGCACGGAGTGGACTGGAGGCTTGGAGCAGAGCGGGACATTCGTTGAACTGGGGCCTGGCACAGGTGATCAGGCCATGTGCTGAGCTGCTATTTGAAATTCTTTACTGGATTATAATGTCAATTCTTAACTATGTTATAACTATCTTATTTCTAACTTATTTTTTATCTTATGCTGTGATAACAGAAACAAGATATTACATAAATACAAGATATACATAAATGATCTGGAAAAGGGCACTGTTGGTATGATCAGCAAGTTTGCAGATGACACGAAGACTGGTGGAGTAGCAGAAAGCATAGGGGACTATTAAGGAATACAGAAGAATACAGACAGACTGGAGAGTTGGGCGGAGAAGTGGCAGATGGAGTTCAATCCAGGCAAATGTGAGGTGATGCATTTTAGGAAGTCTACTTCTAGAGCGAATTATACAGTAAACGGAAGAGCCTTGGGAAAAGTTGATGAGCAGAGAGATCTGGGAGTGCAGGTCCATTGTATCCTGAAGGGTGCTGCACAGGTGGATAGTTGTCAAGAAGGCATATAGTATGCTTGCCTTCATCGGATGGGGTATTGAGTATAAGAGCTGGTTTGGCCGCATTTAGAATACTGTGTTCAGATCTGGTCGCCACATTACCAAAAGGATGTGGATGCTTTGGAGAGGATGCAGAGAAGGTTGACAAAGATGTTTTTTTGATTCGATTCCCTACAGTGTGGAAACAGGCCCTTCGGCCCAACAAGTCCACACCGATCCTCCAAAGAGTAACTCACCCAGACCCATTTCCCTCTGACTAATGCAGCTGACACTACGGGCAATTTCACATGGTCAATTCACCTAACCTGCACATCTTTGGTCTGTGGGAGGAAACCAGAGCACCCGGAGGAAACCTACACAGACATGGGGAGAATGTGCAAACTCCACACAGACAGTCATCCAAGGTTGGAATCGAACCTGCGACCCTGGTGCTGTGAGGCAGCAGTGCTAACCACTGAGCCACCATGCCGTGTTGCCTGGTATGGAAGGTGTGAGCCAAGAGCAGAGGTTCAGTAGGTTAGGATTGTTTTCATTAGCAAAAAGGAGATTGAGAAGGGACCTGAGTGAGGTCTACAAAATCAAAGGGTATAGACAGGGTAGATAGAGATAAGCTTTTTCCCAGGGTGAAGGATTCAATAATGAGAGGTCATGCTTTCAAGGTAAGTGGTGAAAGGTTAAAGGGGGATATTCGCAGCAAGTACTTTACACAGAGGGTGGTAGGTGCCTGGAACGTGTTGCCAGCAGAGGTAGTAGAGGCAGGCATTTAAGATGCATCTGGACAGATGCATGAGAAGGTGGACAGCAGAGGGATACAGATGCTTAGGAATTGGGCGTCAGGTGTAGACAGTGGATTTGGATCGGCTCAGGCCTGGAGGGTCAAAGGCCTATTCCTGGGCTGTAAAGTTTCTTTCTCCTTTGTTCTATATTAGTTTAGTATCTCTGCCGCTTCTGAATTCAGTATCATTACCTCGCATTTTTCGTCCTTTTAAGGGACAACATTTACTTTCACTATTTGCTTCCTTTTTTAAAAAATTAGATTCCCTACAGTGTGGAAACAGGCCCTTCGGCCCAACAAGTCTACATCGACCCTCCAAAGAGTAACCCACCCAGACCCATTTCCCTCTGACTAATGCACTTAACACTATGGACAATTTAACATGGCGAATTCACCTGACCTGTACATCCTTGGATTGTGGGAGGAAACCGGAGCACCCGGAGGAAACACACACAGACACGGGAAGAATGTGTATACTCCACACAGTCGCCCCGAGGCTGGAATCGGAATCGAACCCGGCTCCCTGGCACTGTGAGGCAGCAGTGTTAATCACAGAGCCGCCGTGCCGCTCTATTCATATTCCCATTCTGTGCAATCATTGTTTGAAGAACACTTTCTTGATATTGATCCTAAATGTACTGAACTCTGCTTGCTCTCCAAATTCAATTCAGTATTAATTTAGTTTTGCTTAATACCCTTATCTACTTTATTAACCATTTAGATATCCACATTTTAGCATTGAGAAATCCAGGTTTTCACAGTTCTCATAACATAGATACTGAAAGCTAGAGATTTTTCTCATCATCTTTTGAAGAGCTGAGCTGTTTCTTTAGTGGTTCAGTGACCAAAAGTGAATCCAGAATAGCAAGCTGACCAAAGCACTACATAGTGCGGCAGTGGTACTCAGGGGTTTGTACTTTACTATTAGGCTATATAAATCAACATTATAACAGATTTATTCACAGCTGCTCTCCAATGCTGAGTGTTTACTAAGATCATAAAAACATAAGAAATAGGAGCAGGAATAGGCCATCTGGTCCCTCCAGCCTGCTCCACCATTCAGTAAGATTGTGGCTGATCTTTTTGTGGACTCAGCTCCACTTACTGACCCGTTCACCATAACCCTTAACTTCTTTACTGTTCAAAAAATCTATCTACCTTTGCCTTAAAAACATTCCGCAAAGTAGCCTCAACTGCTTCACTGGGCAGGGAATTCCACAGATTCACAACCCATGGGTGAAGAAAGGTTGTGGATAAGGCCAAGCAAATAGCATGGAACCATAGGAATCTCAATCTGTATACTGACCATTGAAGATTGGCTTGTGGCAGACAGTAGTATAAAACTTTCCAGTCAATTTCTCAAATAGGACAGTGAGTTAAGGAAGCTCATTCAACTGTCTAATTTCATATACAAGGTAGACCCATTAAATCATGAAAGGAAATTTGTACACGCAGCTGCAATTCATATGTAGCATACATTTCATCTATGGTTTGGTTCGGCCACATTTGAAATAGTGCATACAGTTCTGGTTGCCACATTACCAAAACAATGTGGATGCTATGGAGAGGGTGGCACGGTGGCACAGTGGTTAGCACTGCTGCCTCACAGCGCCAGAGACCCGGGTTCAATTCCCGCCTCAGGCGACTGACTGTGTGGAGTTTGCACGTTCTCCCCGTGTCTGCGTGGGTTTCTTCCGGGTGCTCCGGTTTCCTCCTGCAGTCCAAAGATGTGCAGGTCAGGTGAATTGGCCATGCTAAATTGCCCGTAGTGTTAGGTAAGGGGTAAATGTAGGGGTATGGGTGGATTTCGCTTCGGCGGGTCGGTGTGGACTTGTTGGGCCGAAGGGCCTGTTTCTACACTGTAATCTAATTTCGAAGGGTGCAGAGAAGGTTCACCAAGATGTTACCTGGTATGGAGGGTGCTAGCTATGAGGAGTGGTTACATAGATTAGGATTATTTTCATTGGAGAGGAGGTGGTTGAGGGGGTCCTGAGGCCTATAAAATCATGACAGGTGTAGACAGGGTGGATAGCAAGAAGTTTTTTCCTCCAGAGTGGAGGACTCAATTACTAGGGGTCATGAGTTCAAAGTGAGAGGGGAAATGCTTAGGGGAGACATGGGTGTAAAGTTCTTTACGCAGAAGGTGGTGGTTGCCTGGAAACTGTTGCCAGCGGAGGTGGTAGTAGTGGGAACGATAGCGCCAGTTAAGATGTATCTAGACAAATGCATGAATGGGCAGGGAGCAAAGGGATACAGTTCCTTAGAAAATAGGCGGCGGGTTTAGATAGAGGATCTGGATCGGCGCAGACTTGGAGGGCCGAAGGACCTGTTCCTGTGCTGAAATATTCTTTGTTCTACACTTCAGAAATATTCATGGATTAGGAAATTTGGTGTCACTACATCAAAGACACATTTCTCATAGAACCAAACAAAGGTCTTTGTGAGTGCGCGACCTATTGGGGATCCCATTGCAAGGCATTTCTTTGGACATACATAGTGAAATTAAAATGGAACTGAATTACATGAGTTGTTGAATCCTAATTCATGTAATAGTGGTGGGACAAAATCACCATGACATAGTGCTGTAGTACATATTCTACGGCTTCCTTCAGTAGTAGATTGGTGAATGTGCTGGCAATGTCAAAATGAACATATAGACAGAGTATTGTTACGGTCTTGCAAATACGGAGGAACACCTCCTGTGTTCAAACTTGCTTAAGCAGAAAATTGTGTGGCCAACTGTGCAGAGAAATCAGACAGAACTATATACTGGGAGAAAATGAGGACTGCAGATGCTGGAGATTAGAGTCAAGAGTGTGGTGCTGGAAAAGCACAGCAGGTCAGGCAGCATCAGAGGAGCAGGAGAATTGACGATTCAGGCATAAGCCTTTCATCAGGAATTCTAAAGAAGAACTATATACTGCAAACATACCCTCACTGGTCAGCATACACATTGAGATTTCTACACTGTCATGTTCTACAAGACTGACTTTAAACAATCTTTCATTAGGGGCCAAGCCGTTAGCTCACCTTGCAAATGTGACGCTAAAGCAAGGTGCCTGCAAGATAATGGCAACTTCAACCAGATAATTTCTAATTATATATTGTACAAGCTCATGAAATGTTCTGAGATGGTTACTCTTGGTCCTGAAAAATGCTCAGTCGAACTCAGATTATGAGGGTTGGATATCTCAAAAGCTTGAGCAATAGCTGAATCTAACTTTTTCATGCTACTACTATGTAATAGCAACACAAACGATGTTTGCTATTAACAGGATGAAGTTGTCAAGTCAAAACAACATTGCGTCTATCATACATAACATTGCGTATGAATTCTACTGCTGGTGTGATGTCAGGCACACAGGCAATATGACCCAAAGACTGGCAGATAGTATCAAACAAAACATCCCTTTGGCTGTCCACAACAAGCAAGATACTGACCATTCTCAACCAGCCTAAACTTGGAAACTTGCAGGGAAGTGTCCAACATTAGATTTTGCAATTGGACAATATTTACTGAACAATCCTGCATATACAAAGAATTACAATGGCAACTAATTTAGGATTGTTAGATAGGTTAGCACTGTGGTGTAGCTGCATGTACTGGTAGATACATACATTTGTGTACAGAGCCCTGATCTTTGCAGATAGAAAGAACATAGTACACACATAATGCCTGATTCAACCGAACACCAATCAACCTGCCGGGCTGAAAACGTAAACAAAGCTGGCACTTAATGCAATCCTCATTATTTATTGAATTCTCTGTAGCAACACTTTTGTCAGTCAGAGTCCAATTGCAAACCAATATCAATCACTATCTTGTCTTAAAGTATAAATGCCACTTTACCCTGAATTGATACTCTTGTGAATTGTCCTCATTATTCTCAGATTAAAAAAATCTTTTGACAAACTGTCCTTTCTTCTGCAATATTTAAAGTGAACATATTTAAGGCTGAGATAAAGAGAAACTCTTGGTTTCTCAGGAAATGAAGGCATCTGGAGCACACAAGAAAGTGGTCTTAACATGATCACCCTGGTTGTATTGAAGAGCAGGATCAAGGTGCCATATGGTTCTACTTCTAATTTTTACCTATGACGTTCATTATGGTCACATTAGCTCATTGTTGGACCTATGCAATTCACCCCCACTTGCCTATTCTTCATTTCCATCATATTCAATATCATTGTTATCACTTTTACTGCTAATTTAGCAGCATCCAGTTTTCTGGTGAGATTAAATGCAACGAGATGCAATACTCGTCTATCTGCAAAGATTCTTTTTTCAGATCCTAAAATTAGCTCTCCTTTAGTCATGTATTTTTATGGCTGATTACCCTTGCTCTTTTCCATAAGTATTCTGATTTCATCATTATTCACCAATACTTTCCACTGCATTTGTTCTATTTCATCTTCCAGCAATAGATCAGTAGTTTCCTTCCTTGTCAAGCATGCTCTTGTGCATATTTCAGGAATGCCCTTAAAACTGTTACTGTCTGAACATACATGAAGTCATTGGGAGGCCCCCAGCTTCACAAAAGTTCTCAAATCATAAAAGATTAATTTGCTCCATTAAGAGAACTTATTGCCTAATTACATGCAGCGTTAAAAACTCATTTCAGAAGAAAGTGGAACTAAACACTTCCTCATATGCACATTATTCTCAACAATAGATATTTCATATTGCAATATTTGTCTTTATCTGAAAATAGATGAGGAAGTTGCAGTGGAACCATAAGTTCTCCCTACTCACTTTGAGTGATTTGATTACAAATCCTTCTGAATGGAAAATAACTTAATAGCAATAATGTTATAACCTAAATTTGACCTCCAAATAATTACACCCAATTGCCTCTTTAATCGCACTCTAAGTTGTAGTAAAATCTTGTAGGTCAGCTTCACTTGTGGACACTGGGAGATGAATCTGTCAGGTGGGTACAGCTAGAGACCGCTGACTTCACTCCTGAAAAAAGGCACTCAACGAAGGCAGATGTTAGACACTGCTCATATCCCATTATCAGTGGCCAATCATTTGGTAAGTACATTCAGTTCTCTCTCAAAAACAAATCATGATATTTTACACTCTACTTCTGGGGCTGGGAAGAATGCAAAGGTTAATCTGTTGAACTAACTGCAAATTAAAAACTGTACAGAGCAGACGCATTTGTATTTATGCTGATTCATGTTGATAAAATAGGATTCTGAATCCCACCTTGATCTGCTGCCAGAATAAGAACTGTGTCTGGAGGAATGGCTGGAATAGGAGCTGTAAGAGGATGATCTTGAATGCGACCTTGAACGTGACCTGGATGATCCAGACCCTGAATAGGAAGAAGAACGAGAAGACGACCTGAAAAAGATAATTTAAAAAATGACGTTGTTGACTTAAAAACACCATAGGTAGCTTGATAAGCACATAGCTTAACCAAAAGTCCCTCAATTCAGGACTGGTCCCACCAGACTGGAAAACTGCAATTATAATACTCTCTTCAGGAAGAGGGCAGATAGAAAGCAGAAAACAATTGGTCTGTTAGTCAAATATCTGTCACTGGAAACATGTTACAATCCATTATTAAGAAAGTAATCACAGGGCATTTAGAAAACCAAAACATCATCAGTGAGAGTCAACATAATTTCGTGAAAGGGAATTCTTAATCAACTACTTTAATCTCGTTCTTTGGGGATCTAATGAAAAGGGAAGTACTAATACATGCAAGCTATCTGCATTTCCAAAATTCTATAAGAACATAGAACAATACAGCACAGAACAGGCCTTTCGGCCCACATAAGGTGCCACATAAAAGACTACTATACAAAATAAGAGGTCATGGTGTTGAAGGAGGTAATATTTAAGCATGAAGAGAGGATTGACTAACAGGAGACAGAATGAATAAATGAGTTGTTTCCAGGTAGGTAAACCTTAACTAGGGAACTGCCAAAGCAATCAGTGCTGGAGCCTCATGGATGAATGGGCAGACTGCGTAGTAACCAAATTTGCTGATACATATATAGTAGGAAGGCAAGTCATGAAGAGGATGCAGAACATCTACAATCATATATATAATTATATGAGAAATGATGGAATATGTGAGGGTCACCATTTTAGTGGAAGAACAGTAAAGTATCTAGGGCAAAGTAGCCTGTTAATTAAGGAGTCAATTGTTGTTTCTTGACTGTCGCTAGTTCAGAATGCTCGAACAGCATTCCTAACAACATCATGGTTGTACCTAACAATTGCAGTGTTCCAAGAAAGCAGTTCACCACCACCTTCTTGACTGCAATTAAAAATGTGCAGAAAACACAGACCTAGTTAACAACATCCACATCCCATGAATGAATTAAAAGAAAAATTCTGAGGGGGCCTGATCACAAGTTATAGGAGGATGTTTCCTCTCATGGTGAAATCTAGAATTAAGGGAGGTTCAGATAGCAGTAGAGGCTGGGTTACTAAATATATTCAAGGTTGAGAGAGATAGGATTTTGTTTTGCAAGAAAGTTAAGGATTCTGGGGGTGAGGAGGAAGGTAGTGGGATTAATTCCATAATCAGATCAACCATGAATTTATCAAATGGTGAAGCAGATACTATGAGCTTAATAGCCTTTTCCTGTTCTTATTTCCTATGGTCTTATTAAAGTTTTTCAGGCCTGTTCTTTGATTCAAATGCCTGCTGAGGCAACCAACATGGAACATATCTAATCACATCAGCACAATGAATAAAGCAAAATTTCCTCCTTCCCTAACGGGAAATATTCAAAACAGCTATTGAATGCAGACCACATAAATTGGGAAAATCAAGTTGGCTGAAGTAGCAATTAGGAACAAAAAAAGTCACAGAATGTACCTGGGACAGTTTCCTAGAGCGTATTGTGGATGCAAGCAGAGATCCAGCTATTTCAGATATGGTCCTGTATAATGAGTTGATTTAACAAACAATCTCATTAAAAGATTCCCCAAGGAACAGTGACGATAATATGGTAGAATTTAGCATTCATTTCAGAGTGAGAAAGTTGGGTTGGAAACAACTGTGCTAAAGACAAGGCTGGATGGTCTTTACTTTAATGCTTGGAGTGTAATTCCTATGACTGATGTGGATCGACACATGGAAATATTGTTGCCATCGCACAAACATAGTCGAGGGAAGAGCTGGACTGGCAACTCAGTATTCTGGGGCATAGGATCCTTAAGTGAAACAGAAGAGGGTGTAAAAAGGGTAGTGGTGTAGCACTATTGATAAAGGAGCCAATCACTGCAATAAGAAGAGGTGATATCTTGGAGGGATCCTCAAACGAGGCTTTGTGGTAGAACTTAGGAATGTTAGGAGGGCAACCACTTTACTGGGAGTGTATTACAGGCCCCCCCCAAAGAATCAGCAGGAAATAGAGCAGCAAATATGTAGGCAGTTCACAGAGGTGTGTAAGAGTAATAATCAGGTAATAATACCAGGGATTTCAACTTTCCCAACATAAACTGGGATAAATTCTCAACATAGTGCTAAGGGTCGAGAGAGCGCGGATTGCTTGAATATATACTGGGAGTTTTTGTATCAATGTGTAGAAGACTCAATGGGGAGATCCAGTGCTGGGTCTGGTTCTGTGGAGAGAAACCAGACGAGTGTTCAATGTGGCAGTGGGGGAACATTTTAGTGATAGCGATTACAACACGGTTGAAGGAAATGTAGAAGAAATAAAGTTTTTAAAAATTCATTTGTGGGACGTGGACATTGTTTGCTGGCCAGCATTCATTACGCGCCCTTCGCTGCCCTTGGGAAGGTAATGGTGAGCTGCCTTCTTGAACTTCTGCAGTCCACCAGCTGTGGGTTGAACCACAATGCCATGACGGAGGGAATTCCAGCTTATTGATCCAGCAGCAGTGAAAGAACGACAATATATTTCCAAGTCAGGATAGTGAATGGCTTGGAAGGGAACTTGAAGGTATCGATGTTTTTGTAGTGAATCTTATAGATGGTACACGCTGCTGCTACTGGTGGAGGAGGGAGTGCATGCTAATGGATGTAGTGCCAGTCAAACAGGTTGCTTTGCTCTGGATGGCGTCAAGCTTCTTCAGCTACACTCATCAAGGCAAAACTTCTGATTTGTGCCTTGTAGATGGTGGAAAGCTTTGAGGAGTCAGGTGGTGAGTTATTTGCTGCAGTATTCCTAATCTCTGACTGGCTCTTGCAGCCTCTACACTTATGTGGTGAGTCCAGTTAAATTTCTGGTCAATGAAAACCCCCAGGATGCTGATAATGAGGGATTCAGCAATGGTAACACTGTTGAATGCCAATGGATGGTGGTTGGATCATCTCTTATTGGTGATGGTTGTAGCCTGGCATTTGTGTGGCTCACATATTACTTGTCACTTGTGAGGCCAAACTTGCAAACTGTCCAGATCTTGTTGCAGCTGAACATGAACTGCTTCGCAAATGGTGCTGAACATGTGCAATCATCGATGAACATCCTCAAATCTCAATTCCCTGAGTTCAGAGAAGCCTGGGTGTCTAGGACAATTCAGAACTGGATGAGGAAGGCTTTAGTAAGTCCAAAAGGAATAATTCAGCTTTGACACTAGAGAATACAGGAAGTGCAGGAGGGAGTTTAAGAAATCAACCGGAAGAGCATAAAGGAAGCATGAAAAAGAACATGCAAATAGGGTTAAGGCAAATCCGAAGATATTTTATAAATACATAAAAGATAGGTTAACATGGGAAAGAGTAGGGCCCATTAGGGACTGAGGGGTCCACGTATGTGAAGCCGCAGTATATTGGAAGAGCATTGAATGAATAATTCTCTTCAGTCTTCACTGTGGAAAAGGGGGATGTAGATATGGAATTCAGGAAAAGGGACTATGAAGTACTTACACAGCTTGACATAGGAAAGGGGGAGATATTGGAGGTTTTGTTAGGCGAAAAAACAGACAAGTCCTCTGACATAAATTTGAATTCCTTTCTGACCATGGAGGAAGTGCTGAAGGATGGCTAATGTGGTTCCACTTTTTAAGAAGGGTAGTAAAGATGAACCAGGAAGTTGCAGACCGGTGAATTTCATGTCAGCAGTTGTGAAAACTATTGGAGAAAATTCTGATGGAGTGAATTAACACCCACTTGGAAAAACAAAGGTTAATTTGGGACAGTCATAGAACATTACAGCACAGTACAGGCCCTTCAGCCCTCAATGTTGCACTGACTTATGAAACCAAACTAACCCTACGCTATTCCAATATCATACATATGTTTATCCAATGACCATTTAAATGCCCTTAGTGTTGGCAAGTCCACTACTGTTGCAGGCAGGGAGTTCCAAGCCCTTACTACTCTCGGAGTAAAGAACTTTCCTCTGATATTGCTGTGGTTTTTTAGGAATGACCAGGAGATGCAGATAATTCCTCAAGATGATAAGCCTTTATTGCAAACAAAAGCTGTGTCCATCAGAGTAGTCAACCCTGAAAGCCCGTGAACAGCGGGAGTACTCTAATGCTTATGTTGTTCTAAAAGCCACGCCCTGTTATATTTGCCTAACCAATCACAATAAGCCTATATTATATACCAGGTGAAAGTGGACATTGCAGATGCTGCCTCACAATGCCAGGGAGCCGGGTTAGATTCCAGCCTCGGGTGACTGTTTGTGTGGAGTTTGCACATTCTGTATTGGTTTCCTCCCACATGTGCAGGTCAGGTGAATTAGCCATGCTAAATTGCCCATAGCGTTGGTACATGAATCAGAGGGAAATGGGTCTGGGTGGGTTACTCTTTGGAGGGTCGGTGTGGACTGGTTGGGCTGAAGGGCCTGTTTCCACACTGGAGAGAATCTAGTCTAATCTAATCTAATCATCACCTTCTCTACTAATCAAAGGTGGTGGCAGACAATTGTATATAATGGGGAGGGAGTCCCCCTGAGAAATCCTCAATCCTGGCTCTGGGCCTCATGAAGTCTCATGGATTAAGCTGGGAAACTTGCTGTTGATTACCATTTACAGTCCTTCCTTGGCTGACTTATTCCTCCAACACTTTAAAGCAACACTGAGGGTGGCAAGGATGCGGTAAGTATGCTGGGTGGGGACTTTCAATGTCCCAATGGCTTGGCAGCAGCACTACTGATCGAGTTAGTCAGATACTAAAGGACATAGCTGAGAAAAGTGAGAAAGGTGAGAAAATTCATAAAACCAAAGTACAAAGGAATGTGGGAGTGCTTGTCCAGGATAATTTAGGTAAAGGGGCAGTAATTTAGGTAAAGGGGCAGTACAGAGAGATCTGGGTGTTCTTGTACACCAGTCAATGAAGGCCAGCATGCAGGTACAGCAGGTAGTGAAGAAGGCTAATAGCATGCTGGCCTTCATAACAAGAGAAATTGAGTATAGAAGCAAAGAGGTGCTTCTGCAGCTGCACAGGGCCCTGGTGAGACCACACCTGGAGTACTGTGGGTAGTTCTGGGCTCCAAATTTGAGGAAAGACATTCTGGCTATTGAGGGAGTGCAGTGCAAGTTCACAAGGTCAATTCCTGGAATGGCGGGACTACCTTACACTGAAAGACTGAAGCGACTGGGCTTGTATACCCTTGAGTTTCGAAGATTGAGAGGGGATCTGATTGAGACACATAAGATTATGAAAGGGTTGGACACTCTGGCAGCAGGAAACATGTTTCCGCTGATGGGTGAGTGCCGAACCAGAGGACACAGTTTAAAAATATGGGGTAGACCATTTAGGACAGAGATGAGGAGAAACTTCTTCACCCAGAGAATGGTGGCTGTGTGGAATGCTCTGCCCCAGAGAGCAGTGGAGGCCCAGTCTCTGGGTTCATTTAAGAAAGAGTTGGATAGAGCTCTCAAAGATCGTGGAATAAAGGGTTATGGAGATAAGGCAGGAAGAGGATACTGATCAGGAATGATCAGCCATGATTATATTGAATGGCAGTGCAGGCTCGAAGGGCTGAATGGCCTACTCCTGCACCTATTGTCTATTGATTCTCCAAAGGCTGACTTGCAGGTTGAGTCTGTGGTTAAGAAAGTAAATGTAATGTTGTCATGTATCTCAAGAGGGTTGGAATGTAAAAGCAACAATGTGCTACTGAGACTTCATAAAGCTCTGATTAGGCCCCATTTCAAATACTATGCCCAGTTTTGGCCCCACACCTCAGGAAGCACTGCAGAGATTCACATGGATGATCCCTGGAATGGTAGGCCTAGCATACGATGAACAGCTGAGGATCCTGGGATTGTATTCATTAGAGTTTAGAAGGTTGAGGGGCGATGTAATAGAAACTTATAAGTTAATGCATGGCTTAGAAAGGGTGGATGCTGGGAATTTGTTTCCATCAGGCAGGGAGACTAGGAACTGTGGGCACAGCCTTAGAATTAGAAAGGGTCAATTTAGAACGGAAATGAGGAGACATTCCTTCAGCCAGAGAGTGGTGGGCCTGTAGAATTCATTGCCACGGAGTGTTGTGGAGGCCGGTACGTTAAATGTCTTCAAGGCAGAGATTGATTAATTCTTAATTTAGCAAGAAATTAAGGGATACTGCGAGAGCGTGGGTAAGTGGTGTTGAAATGCCCATCAGTCATGATTGAAGAGCAGAGTGGATTCGATGGACCGAATGACATTACTTCCACTCCTATGCCTTATAGCTGCTAGACTGGGTCTGCAGCAGGTGCTGAGGGAATGAACACGTGGGAAAAGCATACATGACCTCATCATTAGCAATCTACCAGCTGCAGATATATCTGTTTGAGACAGAATTGATAACAGGGCACTAGTGCAACAAAGTCCCATCATAATACAGAGAATATCCTCCATTGTGTTGTGTGGCACCATCACAAAATAGCTAAATGGAATCATTTTCAAATTTAGTAATACAAAACTAGGCATCCATGAGGTGTTTTGGGCCATCAATAGCAGCAGAATTGTACACCATCACAATCTGCAACCTCGTGGTACCACCATTCAATTATTACCACCAAGCTAGGGGATCAGGAGTGCCATGGAATTCTCCCCCAATTGCTTAGATGGGTGTAACTCCAACAACGTTCAAAAAGCTTGACATCATCCAGGACAAAGCAGCCCGCTTGACTATCACCTCATCCAAAACGTTCATTCCCTCCACCACCAACATTCAGATGCAGCAGTGCTTCAAAAGAAATTCATCAGAAATGGTACACAGCATCTTCCAAACCTACTACTACTTTTCAGAAGGACAAGGACAGCAGATACATGGGAAGGGCAGCATATGTAAGTTTGCCCGCAAAGCATGTCCAGGAGCAGGTGCTGATGTAATGCAATACTTTATGTAGAAAAAATGGAAATGAGCCAGGCCTCATTGATGTTTCAATCATTGAACTTTAATCAGGTTGTAAATTTTGCTTCTTTTTTCAATAAGCCATATAAGCTATTCAAAGCAAGCCAATTCTGCACATCCTTAGTTAAGCTACATACTGAGGAAGGTGCATAAGATCAAAGGAAGCTTGTGTACAGGAGAAGTGGCAGACTTGTACTGGTATATGGTCACTAGTTCAGTTGGTGGATGGGAATAGCTGGAAAGGGAAAATTATAAATTATATATCAAACGTCATTGGGTGCTACAGCATTTTTCATCCTTTCCCCATTCCTGGTTTAAGACTAGAACAGCACATTCCAGCTGCTCTGTTCAAGAATTATTAGAATTTAATCTCTTGTCATTTGCACAGTCATATGCTCTAGGGTGTGGGGGAAATAGCGATCTTTATTTTGGTCCTCATGGAGGCTTAACATCAGCAATTTTAAAAAAATGCATTGATATAGTTCTTGTCATGATCTCAGGGAATGCTTCCACACAACTGATGGGTATTGCAAGTTTAGAACATAGAACAGGGATGGTAAGTTTCCTCTTAAAGACTTACATTGTGAACAGGCAGAGCAAAGGCTCGGCAGGAGTGGACCCAGACAGGGGGGGTTGCTGGGCATGTGATCTGTGGATAAAACCCAAGACACTCCACGTGTAGTGTCTCCCACTCATCCTCCTCCTCTAATAATAAAAAAAAAAGACCCTATGAGGAGAGTTGGTCAGGCTTTTGTTTTTTTTTTATTTATTCAGTCTAGCTTGGTATTTTAAAGCAGAGGGGATGGAGGCTAGGGCAGTTGCATGCTCCTCTTACAGGATGTGGGAGGTAAGGGTCACCACTGGTGTCCCTGCTGACTTCACAGCAAGAAGTGCACCCAACTCCAGCTCCTCACAGGCCGTGTTAGGGAATTGGAGATGGAGCTGGATGAACTTTGGATCATTCCGGAGGCTGAAGAGGTGATAGAGACGAGTTATAGGGAAGTCACACCTAAGTTACAGGACAAAGGTAGCTGGGCGACTGTCAGGAGACAGAAACGGAATAGGCAGACAGTGCAGGCAGCCCCCAGGGGCCGTTCCCCTCAATAATAATGATATTGTTTTGGATACTGTTTCCTTGGGGGTGAGGGTGAGGGGGTGAATGCCTATGTCTCTCATCATAGAACATACATAGAACATAGAAGAATACAGCGCAGTACAGGCCCTTTGGCCCTTGATGTTGCGCCGATCCAAGCCCACCTAACCTATACTAACCCACTATCCTCCATATACCTATCCAATGCCCGCTTAAATGCCCATAAAGAGGGAGTTGTACACATCTTACACATCTCTATCAGGTCTGCTCTCATCCTCCTTTGCCCCAATAAGAAAATCCCTAGCTGCCTTAACCTTTCTTCATTAGACAGGCCCTCCAGTCCAGGCAACATCCTGGTAAATCTCCTCTACGTCCTCTCTAAAGCTTCCACATCCTTCATAAAATGAGGCGATGAGGACTGAACACAATATTCCAAAAGTGGTCTAACCAGGGCTCCACAGAGCTGCAACAAACCTCACAGCTCTTAAACAATCCCCGTGCTAATGAAAGCCAACACACCATACACCTTCTTAACAACCCTATTGGTCTTGCTGACTAGCACCTTTGGTTGTAACTTCTACTGGGAGCCAATTGGTCCTGATGTATTTACAGCTCAGCTGAAATTCTGCTGCCTAATCCAGACCCAGGATAAAATACAGCATTATCTTTCCTTTGCATTATTATGAAGATGTGACCAATCAAAAGTATAATTAGAAAATGATATGCAATGCTACAAACACCTCTCCTGTCATGAGACCTTAAAAATATTCAAGCAGGGAATCCAAGACTCCAACCCTTTCTTCAATGACCTTTATGCTAGGGCAATGGTGTATTCCTGGTGAGAGGAGCAGGAAAGCCATGGAGGTTAGACTTTCCCTTTTTTATAATCCCTTTTATTGATGACCATTGACCAAATTTAATGAAAGGTGACTGAAGCAGTTGGTTGCAGGATCTAACAAACCTTGATGAGCCAGAGACAGAAACAGAGGACCCAGACGTTCTTCGTCGCTTGCGCCCACGGCCTGGTGATGCTGTCGAAACTGGTCTCTTTTTGGGAGATTTGGATCGGCGCCAGGGGTCTTTCCATTCATCTGCTCGTTTTACAGTAGTTGTTGGAGCAGCTTCTTTCTTGGGTGGCTCTACTTGCCGGCTAGAAATTACAACAAAGTTAGTTATGTTTTACATTCTAGACTTCACACAACTGCTTAGTGCTGAAAGTCTGTCAATTAGTGCAATATTGTGCAGGTCTCACGAACAAATTTCTCCTCTCCTGAGCTGAAGTAATGGTGTGGGAGGAAGAACATTGGGGCTAGGCCTGGGACAAGAGGAATCTGTTAAAAACCGGTCGAGTGGAGCTCAACAATGCATTGGACGATATCCAGGCTTAGACTATCAAGTGGCAATTAACATTTGTGCCACACACATACCAGACAATGGCCATCTCCAGTAACAGAGAACCTAACCAACATCCCTTGATGTTGAGTGCTGCTATCATCACTGAATCCCCCAATATCAACATCCTTGCAGTTACCATTGACCAGAAACTCAACTGCTTTCACCATAGAAACTCAAACGCTACAAGATCAGCTCAGAGTTTACAAATAACGTGGCGAGTACCTCACCTCCTGACTCCCCAAAGCCTGTCCACCATCTATAAGACCCAAGTCAGGAATGTGAAGGAATACTCCCCAATTGCCTGGATGGGTGCAGCTCCAACACCACTCAAAATGCTTGACACCATGTCCAGGACAAAGCAGCCCCTTGACTGGCCACATCCAACAACATCCACTCCCTCCACTGTCAATATTCAGTTGCAATATTGTGTAACATCTACAAGACGCACCGCAGAAATTCACCAAACATCCTTAGCCAGCACCTTCCAAATCCACAACTGCTTCCATCCAGAAGGACAAGGGCAGCAGATACACAGATAGACCACTACCTGCAAGTTCCCCTCCAAGCCATTCACCATCCTGACTTGGGAATGTATTGCTGTTCCTTCACTGTCCCTGGGCCAAAATCCTGGAATGTTCTTCCTAATGTCAATCTACAGCACATGGACTGCAGGAGTTCAAGAAGGTAGCTCACTGCCATCTTCTCAAGGGCAACTAAGGACAGGTAATAAGTGCTAGCCAGCCAGTGACACCACAAATGAATAAACACAAAAACTAATTAGAGTCAATCTACCAGGTTTAAGTGGTACATTCTCCACGAAACATGAGTACCAAGCTACGTCTGCCAACCAATCAGCATTCTCCTCTGTATATACATTAGGAACATGGGTGATGAACTTCATTCAGAGTTCTGATCTATGCTCTATGATTTGTGGCCATTATGGAGACTTGTATATCACAAGAGGAGGAATGGTTATTGGATGTTCCAGGGTTTAAATGTTTAAAAGAGAATGGCAGGGAGAAGGAAATGAGATGGAGGAATGGCATTGCTAATCAGGGATAGTATCACAGCTGCAGAAAGGGAGGTCATATATAAAGGTTTGTCAGCAGAGTTAGTATGAGTGGACATCAGAAACAGGAAAGAAGCAGTCACTTTTTTGGCGTAATATATAAAGTTTTCCCTTTAAATTGGCATTTTTGCAAATTATCCTGATGAGTTCAAGATGAAAAGCTTTAACAATGTGAACATTTTTCAGCAACTCTCAAATTCTATACCACTAAATTACTATGATGAAATAGCATTAGCTAACTTTGTTAGCACTTCAGCATCTGAAATGAAATCACAGAAGTTGCTTCAGTACAGGGAGTACTGAACCTGTACAGCTGTAAAACACATGCAATACAAAAAAACACACAAAGTTGCTCTATAGACAGCTTCTTTTCTCAGGGCAATCTAAGTGATGGAGCTCATAGGATTGCCATTGAATTGAATTTTGACAGAGCTATTCAATTCATTCTACACCCTTGCTCTAGAAAATATCTATTTTCATATAGTTATTCAATTGTCTTTTTGAAATTGCTATTGATCCTGCTTTGCCTCCTCCCAAACTACATTAACACAGTACAAAGCTTTTCTTTTTCTATGTTTGCTTTGCATTTTTTTTTTGCCAATTCCCCGAAATGTTTCTTCCTGTTATTGACCCTTTGCCACTGGAAACAGTTTCTCCTTATTCGCCATCAAAATCCTTCATTATTTTGAACGTGCCTATTAAATCATGCCAGAAGTTTCTCCAGTCAGTCAGTCCATGTTAAAATGCCCTATTCCTGGTATTATTTTACTAAATCTTCGCTACTCAGACATTTTTCTATTTTTCAACGATTTTTCTTTTTTTTTTCTCTCTGTTTTTCAGCAGCAGCAGCACGAAGGGCGGGAGCTTGGACCAATGGCCTGTCAGGAGTGGTGAGTCACTGATTTGAGTTTTTACATCGGACATCGGAGAGCAGAGGTTTCTGGGAAAGGAGGGACTTTTTTTTTTTATTTCCCTCAGCTAGAAAGTGAATGTTTTCTAAACCTGAGCCACATCAGGTAAGCTTCTCTTATTTTTTACTTTATGATAAGGGGACCAGCAGTGCAGGAAGAGGAATGTTTCTCCTGCATGATGTTTGAGGTGAGGAACGTCATTAGTGTCCCATCCAAGTACATCTGCAGAAAGTGCAAGCTCTCGTTCCTCGAAGATCACATTAGGGAACTGGAGCGGGAGCTGGATGAACTTTGGATAATTTGGGAGGCAGAGTCTGTGATAGATAAAAATTACAGGGAAGCAGTTACTCCGAGGCATGAAGAAAGCTGGGTAACTGTTCGAAGGGGGGGAAAAAAACAGCCAGTGCAGGGATCCCCTGTGGTCGTTCCCCTAAAAAACAAATATACTGTTTTGGATACTGTTGGGGAGGAACGATTTACCAGGGGCATGCAGTGGGGTGCAGTTCCCTGGCACAGAGTCTGTCCCTGTTGCACAGAAGGGAAGGAGGGAAAGGAGGGGAGTGTTAGTCATTGGGGATTCAATTGTTAGAGGCTCAGATAGAAGGATTGTTGGGAATGAACAAGACTCACAGTTGGTGTGTTGCCTCACAGGTACCAGGGTCTGTGATGTCTCGGATCGTATCTTTGGGGACCTGAAGGGAGAGGGTGACCAGCCCGAGTAGTGGTCCGCGTAGGTACCAACGATATCGGTAGAAAGAGGGATAGGGATGTAAGGCAGGATTTCAGGGAGCTATGGTGGAAGCTCAGAACTAGAACAAACAGAATTGTTATCTCTGGTTTGTTACCTGTACCACGTAATGGCAAGGAATAGGGAGAGATATCAGCTGAACACTTGGCTGCAGGGATGGTGCAGGAGGGAGGGTTTCAGGTTTATGGATAATTGGGGCTCGTTCTGGGGAAGGTGAGACCTGTACAAACAGGACGGTCTTCACATGAACCGGAGGGGTACTAATATCCTTGGTGGGAAATTTGCTGGTGCTATTTGGATGGGTTTAAACTAGCTCAGCAAGGGGATGGGAACCTGAGGTGTAGAGAGGAAGAGAGTCGGGAGGACAGGGACAGGATTTCACAGTCACAGGAACGTGCTGGCAGACAGCAAACTGGTTTGAAGTGTGTCTACTTCAACGCCAGAAGTATCCCAAATAAGGTAGGTGAGCTTGCTGCATGGATAGGTACCTGGGACTTCGATGTTGTGGCCATTTCTGAGACATGGATAGAGCAAGGTCAGGAATGGATGTTGCAGGTTCCAGCATCTAGATCTTTCATTAAGAACAGGCAAGATGGTAAAAGAGGGGGAGGTATGGCCTTGTTAGTCAAGGACAGTATAACGGTGGCTGAAATAATTTTTCACGAGAACTTGTCTACTGAGGTTGTATGGGCTGAGGTTAGAAACAGGAGAGGAGAGGTCACACTGTTGGGAGTTTTTTTTAATAGGCCTCTGCAGAGTTCCAGAGATGTGGAGAAGAGGATTGACAAAACGATTCTGGGCAAGAGTGAAAGGAACAGGGTAGTCAGTATGGGGTCTTTAACTTCCCCAATATTGACTGGAAATGCTATAACTCCAGTACGTCAGATGGATCAGCTTTTATCCAATGTGTGCATAGTATGTCGAAGAACCATCAAGATGAGAGGCCACACTGGATCTGGTGCTTGGTAATGAACCAGGCCAGGTGTTTGATTTAGTGGTAGGTGAGCACCTTGAAGAGAGTAACCATAATTCAGTTACATTTAGTTTAGTGACGGAAAGGTACATGCCACAGGGCAAGAGTTATAGAAGGGCAATTATAATGCAATTAGGCAAGACTTAGGATGCATAGAATGGGGTAGCAAAATGCTGGGGATGGGGACAATCGAAATGTGGAGCTGGTTGAAGGAACAGATGTTGCATGTCCGTGATAGGTATGACCCTGTCAGGCAGAGAGGAAGTGATAAGGTAAGAGAACCTTGGTTTACTAAAGAAATTGCATCTCTTGTTAAGCGGATGAAGGAGGCTTATGTGACGGTGAGACGAGATGGTTCAGATGAGGCAATGGAGAGTTATAGATCAGCTAGGAAGGATTTAAAGAGAGTTAAGAAGAGCAAAGAGAGGACCATGAGCAGTCTTTAGCAAATAGAATAAAAGAGAACCCTAAAGCTTTCTATAGGTATGTAAACAACAAAAGGACGACTAAGGTGGGACTATGGCCAGTCAAAGACAGAAATGGGAAGTTGTGTGTGGACTCCATAGAGATCGGAGAGGTGCTAAAAGAAATATTTCTCATCTGTTTTCACTCAGGAAAGGAAGAATATTGTAGAGGAGAAGAATGAGATACGGGATATTAGACGAGAAAGGATTGAGATTAGTAAGGAAGAGGTGTTATCAATCCCCTCGGCCGGATGGGATTTATCTGAGGATTCTCTGGGAAGCTAGAGAGATGTTGGAGTCTTTGGCTTTGATATTTGAGTCATCATTGTCTACAGGTTTAGTGCCAGAGGACTGGAGGATTGCAAATGTCGTGCCCTTGTTCAAGAAGGGCAGTAGAGATGACCCAGGTAATTATAGACCAGTGAGCCTTACTTCTGTTGTAGGAAATGTTTTGGAAAGGATTATAAGAGATAAGATGTATAATCATCTCACAAGCAACAATTTGATTGCAGATAGTCAATATGGTTTCGTCAAGGGCAGGTCATGTGTCACAAATCTCACTGAGTTTTTTGAGAAGGTGACCAAGCATGTGGATGAGGGTAGGGCAGTTGATGTGGTATACATGGACTTCTGCAAAGCCTTTGATAAGGCTACACATGGTGGGCTTTGGAGAAAATGCAGAGGCATGGAATTGAGGCTGATTCAGCTGGCTTTCTGAAAGAAGGCAGTGAGTGGAGGTTGATGGAAAATATTCAGCCTGGAGTCTGGTTACTAGTGACGTGCCACAAGGATCTGTTCCGGGACCCACGGCTGTTTGTCTTTTTTTATAAATGACTTAGACGCATGCATAGGTGAATGGATTAGTAAGTTTGCAGATGACAATAAAGTCAGTGGAGTACTGGATGGAAGAATGTTACATGTTGCAGGGGGACTTGGACAAACTGCACAATTGGGCTGAGGGGTGGCAAATGGAGTTCAATGTAGATAAATGTGAGGTAATTCACTTGGGATGAATAACAGGAAGGCAGAATACTGGTCAATGGAAAGATTCTTGGTAGTGTGGATGTGCAGAGGGATCTTGGAGTCCATGTACATAGATCCCTGAAAGTTGCCATCCAGGTTGATAATGCTGTTAAGAAGGCATACGGTGTGTTAGATTTTATTTGTAGAGGGATTGAGTTCCGGAGCTGTAATGTCATGCTGCAACTATAAGCGGGCGCACTTGGAATATTGCGTACAGTTCTGGTTGCCCCATTACAGGAACGATGTGGAAGCTTTGGAAAAGGTGCAGAGGAGATTTACCAGGATGATGCCTGGTCTGGAGGAAAGCTTGAGAGACTTGGATCTGTTCTCATTGGAGAGAAGGTGGCGAAGAAAGGATTTGATAAAGCTATACAAGATGATCAGAGGATTATATAGGGTATACAGTGAAAGTCTTTTTCCTCAGATGATGATGTCAGCTTGTACGAGGGGACATAGCTACAAATTGAGGGGTGTTAGATTTAAGACAGATGTCAGAGAAGGTTCTTTACTCAGTGTGTAAGGGCACAGAATGCCCTGCCTGCCAATCTAGTTAACTCATCCAAATTCGGGATATGTAAACAGTCCTTGGATAAGAACATGGATGATGATGGGATAGCGTAGGGGGATGGGCTTAGATTAGTTCACAAGTCGGTGCAAAATCGAGGGCCCAAGAGCCTGTTCTGCGCTGTATTGTTCTATGTTTAGGTCTTCACCCTCTGAAAGCACGACAATCAGAACTGATAGATCAGACCCATACTACAGCTGAAGTTCAGCCAGTGTTTTGGAAAGTTTTGTTTTTGGCAGTACAGATTTGATGGCTCAGTACTATATGATTCTACATAAGTAACTGAAATCCAGCTCTGGATCGTGTTTGTCCTCCAATTAGCATTCTGAATGACTTATGCAGAAAAATTATCAACATATTAACTTGCACTGAAATCAAAGAATGACGTCTCATTTCAATGCTTCGGTTACATCTATTACTGACAATATCGATCCTCATTTGACCCAGAATGTTCTAACCTCTGGTGCTAGACCTGTGTGAATTCAGCAAACTTTGTTTTAACCGTTACCTTATGAACTGGCACGCTCGATAAACTGGAAGAATATTACATTATTGTGATCTCCATGATGTCCAAGTTGTCAGTTGAGGGTGCAAGTGAGAAGGCTCTCAACCAGTAAGTCTTATTTAATGCAAATTTGCATTATTAAGTGATATATGCTGTAAATAAAATATAACAATCTTGTGTATAGCCCTGTATTACGCTTCTATTACTTAGTGTGTGCTTTAACATCGAGTATGTGGACTTCTGGATCAATTGGAATATTTGATTAATCAGCACATTGTAGATCCCATGGGTGCCAGTTAATGAAAAGTTTGTTGTTGTAGCTCAGTTGCCAGCATCTCGGTTATCTCGGTCGTTGTAATATAACAGTGACATACTATTCCCTTCAAGGCCAACTCCTCAAATGTGCATTTATCTTTATCTTCACATTATATTATACATTAAGGTATACATTATATCTTATCACTTGCACACTTAAAATAAAGTGGGATTGAAATATGATCAGAGTGGTTGAATAAGTTAAACAAGAGATTGCACTAAACATGTTATAATGTAACATAGCACTTCAAATACTCTAATGGACATTTCATGCAAAGTCTCCATAGAAAGGCTAAAGTAAAATATGGCAGCTCCAGGGACTATAAAGATAATAGACAATTATGGCATAGACCTACGCCATTTAGCAAACCAGAAAAAAATGCCTAGGGGAATTTTTAACTATGTTACACCAGATGACAGAGATTCAAAGTCTCTCACCTCATCAAAAACTATAATCTTGCAAAATTCCCTAAATACCTGATTACACAATAAGAGAACAAGGAATAAATTACAGCTCATTAAATCATGGTCATCATAAGCGATTAGTTATTTCTTGCCTCTGCAGTGCAGGAGTCCACAATAATGCCAACCCTATACCTGTCATGATGTCACCACGATCAAGTCAGCAAAACAAACAATTTGCTGGGCATGAGACTAAACAGTAAATGATGCAACACATTCCTGAGGAGTTCACATACACTGATTAAAATAACTGAATTTACACCCTCTCTCAATTACTGAGCTCTCTCGTCTTGTATTATTCTTCCACATCTCCACACTAAAACTTCATATCTCAGTGCAGTGGTTTCATTTAATAAGTTATAGTGACTCCTTGCTGTCGGAAATATCTTATGCCCTATTCTCTGCAAATCACACTATCTTTAATGTATTTAAAACTGGCTCATAAAATGACATTGGAAACAAACTACTCAAAACACATTCAAACGAACAATAGGGCCAAGTTCAAAGCAGCACAATATATCTTGGTATCAAGGTATCCAGACCTTAAACTTAACAGCAGTGGTAGGTATGTAAAATCCTGGCAGATGGAATAGAATATGGGAAAATGAGAGGTCATTTATTTTGGTAGGAAGAATTCAGGAGTGAATACCATTTAAAATAAGAAGGACTACAGAAATCTGCAGCATAGAATGATTTGGGAATCCTCATAATCCATACAAAGGTAGCTTTCAGGTTCAGCAGGTGATAGGGAGGACAAATGGAATGTTGATCCTCATTTCAAAAATGAATAGAGATTATAAAAATAAGATGATTTTACTAAAACGAACAAATCACAAATTAGACCATACCTTGAATACTGTGAACAGTTTTGTCACCTTATCTAAGGAAGGATACTGGACACATGCCAGAGACGATTCAGTCGTTTGGTTCTGGGTATGAGAGACTCTCTTATGGGGAGGGCTTGAATAGGTTAGGTCTGTACTCAATGAAACTTACAAAAATAAATTTACCTCTTTGCAACATAAAAAATGCTTGATAGGATAGATGTGAAAAGGTTATTTTCCCTTATGGGAGAAGCTCGGACCCAAGGGCAATGCTTCAGTGTAAGGGATTGCCCATTTAAAAGGGAGACAAAGAGTTTTTTGAAGAAGTAACAAAGGGGATTGATGAGGGCAGAGCAATAAATGTGATCTTTTTAGACTTCAGTAAGGCATTGGATCAGGTTCCCCACAGGAGACTGGTTAAGAGAAAGTGAGGACTGCAGATGCTGGAGACCAGAGTTGAAAAATGTGGTGCTGGAAAAACACAGCAGGCCAGGCAGCATCTGAGGAAGGGCTTATGCCCGAAGCGTCGACTCTCCTGCTCCTTGGATGCTGTCTGGCCTGCTGTCTCTTTCCAGGAAACTGGTTAGCAAGGTGGGATCTCATGGAACACGGAGACCTAACCATTTGGATACTGAATTGGCTCAAAGGTAGAAGACAGAGGGTGGTGGTGGAAGGTTGTTTTTCAGACTGGAGGCCTGTTACCAGTGGAGTGCCACAAGGATTAGTGCTGGTTCCACTACTTTTTGTTATTTATAAAAATAATTTGGATGTGAGCATAACAAGTAGAGTTAGTAAGTTTGCAGATGACACCAAAATTGGAGGTATAGTGGACAATAAAGAGGGTTACCTCAGATTACAACAGGATCTGGACCAGATGGGCCAATGGACTGAGGAGTGGCAGATGGAGTTTAATTTAGATAAATGCGAAGTACTGCATTTTGGGATAGCAAATCTTAGCAGGACTAATACACTTAATGGTAAGGTCCTAGGGAGTGTTGCTGAACAAAGAGACCTTGGAGTGTAGGTTCATAGCTCCTTGAAAGTGGAGTCGCTGGTAGATAGGATAGTGAAGGCGGCGTTTAGTGTGCTTTCCCTTATTAGTAGAGCACTGAGTACAGGAGTTGGGAGGTCATGTTGTGGCTGTACAGGACATTGGTTAGGCCACTGTTGGAATATTGTGTGCAATTCTTGTCTCCTTCCTATCGGAAAGATGTTGTGAAATGTGAAATGGTCAGAAAAAAATTACAAGGATGTTGCCAGGGTTGGAAGATTTGAGCTATAGGGAGAGGTTGAATAGGCTCAGGCTGTTTTCCCTGGAGCACCGGAGACTGAGGAGTGACTTTGTAGAGGTTTATAAAATCATGAGGGGCATGGATAGACAAAAGTCTTTTCCCTGGGGTTGGGGAGTCCAGAACTGGAGGGCACAGGTTTAGGGTGAGAGGGGAAAGCTATAAAAGAGACCTTGGGGGAACCTTTTCACGCAGAGGGTGATACGTGTATGGAATGAGCTGCCAGTGGTGGAGGCTGGTACAATTGCAACATTTAAGAGGCATTTGGATGTGTATATGAATAGGAAGGGTTTGGAGGGATATGGGCCAGGTGCTGGCAGGTGTGACTAGATTGGGTTGGGATATCTGGTCAGCATGGACATGTTGAACCGAAGGGTCTGTTTCCGTGCTGTACATCTCTATGACACTGTATCATTGTGAATCATATCTGTAACATTTTCTAGTTACAAGTATTAAATTCCCATGCATCCTTTGAGATGCCTCATTTTGTTAAATTGGTCTTCAGACAATGTTTAAAAGTTGATTTGTAAGGAATTTTCAGCTCACTTCAGATGGTCTAGTATTAGGCACATAGGTTCACATGAAAAATATCATTCCTTTTGCAAGGAGATGAAGAGTAGCTAGTACATGTGGCACCTCGATTAGATTAGATTAGATTAGATTACTTACAGTGTGGAAACAGGCCCTTCGGCCCAACAAGTCCACACCGCCCCGCCGAAGCGCAACCCACCCATACCCCTACATTTACCCCTTACCTAACACTACGGGCAATTTTTAGCATGGCCAATTCACCTGACCTGCACATCTTTGGACTGTGGGAGGAAACCGGAGCACCCGGAGGAAACCCACGCAGACACGGGGAGAATGTGCAAACTCCACACAGTCAGTCGCCTGAGGCGGGAATTGAACCCGGGTGTCAGGCGCTGTGAGGCAGCAGTGCTAACCACTGTGCCACCGTGCCGCCCGCTTTTTTCAATTAGGTCTTCTGATCACTCAACACCAACACCTCAGGGAAGCAGCACCTTCAGGAATGGAGGAGAAACTGAGCAAGGAAAAGTGGTTAGTCAAACAGAAAATACTGGAAGCACTCAGCTCGTCAAGCAACATCTGCAGAGAGAAACAGGTTAATGAAAGATCATCGAACCAAAACAATAACTGCTCTTTTCATAGATGCTGGCTGACCTTACAAACACTTCCAGCATCTACAGTATTTTGCTTCTGTAAAAAGGAAAAAAAACATTTTTTAAATATAGTCTAGACTGGGGTTGATTGCCACATTATTGAATTAACTCTTATGATGTAAGAGTGCCCTGCACTGATGAATCAATGGGATGTCTGTTCACATTTCATTGACAAAAACATGAAGGAAGGCTGAAATGTGGGCAGATGTAATCCTTGCTGACTTCAGAAAAATGTGGAAATAGGTGATCATATTCGGACCAAGACCAAAATACCTGAAACACTAACACTGAAATAGAAAGAAAGGAATCTGGAACTCTTAAAAACAGCTATGGAAATAATAAAGACAAATTTCACTGATAGGGAAATTGTGGAAACAAGTAACCGGCAGGCGCCAATACTCAACTCTGTCTAGAAAATAAAAAATAATCCATGGAATGATTGTGATTTTCCCCATCTGGCTCCTAATTCATGTTTTCAGTAAAATGTCAGAATTCTGGTCAAAGTTTAGCGGTTTAAATATATATTTCAATGATTTCACACCGGTCAGAAACACATTTTGCCCCAATAAGAACACAAGAAATAACAGGTGTACACCACACAGCCTGTCAAGCCTTCTCTGCCATTGGTATTCAACTCGACTTTCGTGCCTCCAGCCAATATCCTTTGATTTCTGAGACATCAAGTATCCGTCTATCCCAGCCTCAAGTATAGTTCAAGATCGTTCATTCACAGCTCTCTTAGGTAGAGAATTGCAAAACATGAGTGAAGAAATGTTTCCTCATCCCAGCTCTAAATGATCAACTCTTTATCTTGAAACCGTGCTCCTCTTGTTCTCGACTACCCACTCAGAGGAAGCAATGTCTCAGCATCAATCCTGTCAAGCCCCTTTACTTGTGAATGTTTCAATTCGATCATCTCATTCTTCTCAACTCCTAGAAATATAGGTCCAATTTTCTCAGCTTTTGTCAGCATGCAATCCTTTCATGACAGGGACCAATTGAGTTAACTTTTACTGTACTGCCTCCAATGTGAGCATGCCCTTCCTTAAATAGAGTGACAAAAACTGCACAAAGTATTTCAGGTGACATCTCTCCAAGATGCAAACAAGATGGCAGTGGCCAAGTAGCAGCACTGTATTTGAGCTCCTATTCTGGGACTCATCTGCTTTCTTCGTTTTTTTTCCTCCTCTTTTCTTTTGAAAGCAGGAGAGCGTGGGGCCAGCATGCAGAGGTGAGATAGAGGGTCTACCTGCAGCAGGCCCCAACAGTGCAAAGGGGAGAGCGAGCCAGCTATTCAAGATGGGACACTGGCACGGTAGGCCTGTCCGCTCCAAGTCAGTTGCATTCTTTTTCTCTTCTCCTCCTCTCTCCCTCTCCCTTACCTTCTGGAGTTAGAGGTTTAATCAAGGAGTCAGAGACATACTGCACAGAAATAGACTCTTTGGTCCACCAGTCCATGCCGACTACAATCCCAAACTAAAGTAGTCCTACCTGCCTGTGCTTGGAACGTATCCCCCCAAACATGTCTTTTTCATGTACTTAAGTACTGTAACTGTACCTGCATCCACCACTTTCTCAAAGTGGACCTGGAACAGTATTGGCTGGAGGTCCGGTGTGTGGAAGTGGCTGCAGGCCTGAGCCAACCCCGGCATCTGTTGACATCAGAAGCAAGAAGTCTGGAGCTTCCCAGAGAGTGGGCCAAAACAGAGGAGACCAAGCCCTTGTAGGAAATGCACTTCAGAAAGACTGCTGAACTTTTACTGTTAAACCTTTATTCCTTTTTTTTTCCCCCACTTAGAACTAGGAAGGACTTTAATTTTAATTTTTAATTTTATCTCATTTTATTTAAACTTCAGCTAAAAACAATGTTAATAGTTCAATATTAACTTTGTTTCTCTGTTATTACTTATACCTAAGATATATCTTCATACCTAGGACGGTGCCACGTGGGGCACCAATACACATTTTTGACCATAATCCTGTACTTGAGTACACATGACAATAAAGCTTAAATCAAAACCGAGGATAACTGTGACAAGGATTTTTTCATTCATGCACTCCAATCCCTTTGAAATGAAGGCCATGTCATTTGCTTTCCATCATTGTAGAGTTCCTAATCTTAATTATGGTTTGGGGAATTGAAGGCAAAGGCTTTCACAACACCAATATACAGTATTCCAAAAAGCAACCTAAATCTCCGCTGCTTCACTTCAAGAGTCATGTTGCTCATCTGAACTTCGAAAGGAGTACAGGTAAGGAGGAGGAGTTTGCATTAGACTAATAAAGAAGGAAGAATTTGAGAAACAAGACCTGAGTGAGTTTAATAAAAACAAACAAGGAGTGGAAAAAGGCCATTTGGTACTTTAAGTCTCTTTGCCATTCATTCTGATCATGGTTAATCATCCAAGCCTGCTCCTGCTTTGACCCATACCCTTTGATCCCTTTTTTTGCTAAGTGTTATATCCAAATCCTTCTTGAAATCATACAATGATATATAACAATCATATATTCAATCACATTGAGAAAAAAGGCAAACAGCAAGGGGATGAATTCCAAAGGAAGTTTTGGAAGTAATGATGACTTCCAGTGTTGCCTTGGGTGCAGCTTGATATGTGCAAACAGAACCTAAAAATAATTAAGAAAGCTAATAAGTGATGATTCGGACCGTAATGACCTCCTCAGGAGACAGACACGGGCTGCAATTGACAGGGTACCCTTCGTTGTTCAGTACTTCCTAGGGGCTGAAAGATTACGCCATGTTCTTCGTGACCTGCAACACATTATCAATGGAGATGAGCACCTCACCAAGACCTTCCCCACACCTCCACTACTTGCCTTTAAACAACTGCCAAACCTCAAACAAATCATTGTTCGTAGCAAACTGCCCGGCTCTCAGCACAACTCCATACAACCCTGTCACGGTGGACACTGCAA
>NC_057726.1:1733539-1747629 GCF_004010195.1 Chiloscyllium plagiosum | reverse complement strand
CCCCACCCCAGACAGACACACACACAGACAGACAAAGACCCACATGCACACATATATTTTGTGTGGTGAATTTTTTTGGTACTTTCAGAGTTACATTGCACTTTGCTCAAAAACCACATAGATTCATGTCGAACTCTGAGCTCAAAAACCGCATGAATTTATGAAAACCTCTGTTATTTCACTTTTTAGATTGGAATCAATCTAAACATCAGGTCATAGACAGAGAACACAGGGGGCTAACACCTTCAACACTTTGTCTAGCTATCACCATTGTTAACAGCTAACCCGAGAATGCAACTTTAAAAAAAAGGGTTTTGTGATTTATACATGAAAGAAGTGAAACTATCACTGTATTCTAACAGATGAAAGGCTTAACAGACAATCAATTCTTCAATGTATAATTTCAGTTACATCACACTGCAAATTTTTGCTATAAATTCTGTGTTACAATCGAGCCCTCCACAATGACCTGATGAAGGAGCATCGCTCCGAAAGCTAGTGTGCTTCCAATTAAACCTGTTGGACTATAACCTGGTGTTGTGTGATTTTTAAATAAGTGAGGAGTTAAACATCTGTTCCATTAAGGGGGTGGTTAAGGATGCACTTCCTCAATCTGTATTAGAAATATCAGATGAATCTAGATGGCATGCATAATGATGTAATTGTTTTTGAGTGATAGAAGGAAATGATAATTACTAACCTTCAGACTTTAAACTTGGCAGTTCAAGTCTAGAATGAGTATTCATGAAAATAATACTTGCTTAGATGTTGTCAGATTCTTAAACTTCGAAATCTATCTTTAAACATGAAAAGTTTACAAGGAAATTTAAGAGTAACAACAATGTATTTCTTCTGTGGGACTCCACGAATCATATTCAGTTGTTGATCATGAACTTTGATTAAAGCAACAAGTGGGTAGTTGATCACCTTTCAACGATATTTTTTGGTGAAGTTATATCAGGGATTCAAGGTAAGCTTACCAATTGGATACAAATTTGGCCTGATGGTAGGAGAGAGGATGGTGGTGGTAGAGGGTTGGTTTTTCTTTCAACTGGAGGCCTGTGACCAGCAGTATTCCACAGGGATCAGTACTGGATCCACTTTAATTGGTCATTTATATAAATTACTTGGATGAGAATGTAGGAGGCATGGTTAGTAAGTTTGCAGATGATATCAAAACTGGTGGTATAGTGGACAGTAAAGAAGCTTATCTAAGATTACAAAGAGATCCTGGTCAATTTGGTGAATAGTATATGGATCAGTTGCAGATATTGGCAGATAACATTTAATCTGGAAAAGTGTGAAATACTGCACTTGGGAGATCAAATATTATGGAAAAGTATAATGTTAATAGCAGGACCCTGAACAGTTTTGAGGTACAGAAGGATCTTGGGGTTCAAGTCCATAGCTCCCTGAAAGCTGCCATGCAAGTAGATAGGATGATAAAGAAAGCGGATGGGCATGCTTGCCTTTATTGATTGGGGAACTGAGTACAAGAGTCAAGAGTCACATTGCAGCTTTGTATGGATGTGGAGGTTTTGGACAGGGTGCAGAAGATGTTTACCAGGATGCTGTCTGAATTAGGGGTATCAACCTAAGGAGAGGCTAGAAAAACTTGGACTGTTTTCTCTGGAGCAGCTGAAGTTGAGGGGAGACTTGATAGAAGTCTATAAAATTATGAGATGCATAAATAGGTCAGAATCTTTTTCCCAGAGTTGAAATGTCTAATACTGGGGGCATTCTTTTAAGCTGACAGGAGGAGGTTCAAAGGAGATGTAAGGGGCAAATTTTCTTTTAAACAGAGTGCTAAGAGTCTGGAACGCACTGCCAGGGGTGGTAGTGGAGGCAGATATGATAGGGCGTTTAAGGGACTTTTAAATAAGCACATGAATATGCAATGAATGGAGGGGCATGAACCAAGTTTAAATTAGTTTAATTTGGTGTCATGTTTGGCACAACTTCGTGGGCCAAGGGGTCCATTCCTGTGCTGTACAGTTCTATGTTCTACGAGTGGCAAATGGAGTTTAATTTGGATAAATGAAAGGTATTGTATTTTAGTAAAATAAACAAAGGCGGGACTTATACAATTAATTTAGGACTCTGGGTAGCGTTACAGAAGAGAGACCTAGGGGTTCAGGTGCATAGTTTTTTTGAAATTTGCATCACAGGTAGATAGGGTGGTTAAGACGGCACTTAGCACAGCTGCCTAAATTGCTCAGACCTTTCGTGTATTTGAATTGGGACAGCATGTTGAGGTTGTACAAGATGTTGGTGAGGCCTCTTCTGGTGTATTGTGTGCAGTTCAGGGCGCCCTGTTATCAGATATTATTAAATTGGAGAGAGTTCAGAAAAGATTTACCAGGATATTGCCGGGAATGGAGAGTTTGTGTTAAAATAATAGGTTGGATAGGCCGGGAAATTTTTCACTGGAGTATAAGAGGTTGAGAGGTGAGACCTTGTAGAAGTTTATAAAATCATAAGAGCCATAGATAGAATAGGTAATGTGAATAGCAAGGGTCTTTTCCCTCGGATGGGTTAGTTCAAAACTAAGGGCATAATTTTAAGAGGAGGAGAAAGTTTTAAAAAGGACACAATAGCAACATTTTTACACAGAGTGTGGTTTGTGTGGAATGAGGTAGTTGTGGGTTCAGTTCCAACATTTAAAAAACATTTGGATCAGTACTTGAATTAGAAACATTTAGAGGAGTTTTGTGGGGGGGGTGTGTGGTAATTGATAAAACATGGAGCTGGAAAAAGCACAGATCAAGGAGCATCAGAGCGGCAGGGGAGCTGACCGAGTCCTGATGCAAGGTTTTGACCTGAAACATCAACTCCTGTGCATCTCTGATGCTGCTTGACCTGCTGTGCTTTTCCAGCTCCATACTTTATCGACTCTGACTTTCCAGCATCTGTAGTCCTCACTATCTCCAAGTCAGAGGGTTACGGGCCAAATGCAGGCAGGTGGGACTGTTTAGTTTTGAGCATGGTCTGGCTTGCTGTGTGACTCTACTGACTCTATGCAAATTTCTCCAGCACTGTTTTTATTTCAGATCTCCAGTATTTTGCTTTTATCTCTTCCATATTTACTTTATTCATTCAAAAGGTAAGGGCATTGCTAGGAAGGTCAACATTTACTGCTGATTTCTAATGGCTCATGTCTTAAGTGAAAATTACCACTGCAGTTTCTTCCTCGACTAGTTGAAATAATCATTGACATCATTATCTTTGCGACTAGAGGATAACTGCTAATTTGCATATACCATAATCAAAGCACTCAAAATGCTTCACTTTGATTTCTTTCGATCAATCTCTAGGAATGAATTTTATAGGCCACAATAATTTAGATTGATGCTCCAGGTCTTAAGGTCTCAGCTTAAATCACACTGCAGTGCTGAAGGCCTTTGGCATTGTCACAGATGCTGTACGTCAGATGAGATGGTCAACCAAGATCGCACTTCACTGCTCTAAGTCACACATATCTCAAGCATGCAGCAGTGCTTAGCAATGAAAAACTAAACAACATCACTGTTTACAATTCTTAAACCTAAAACAAAATTTACCACAACTCACTATTTTTTCAGTCATTTTGTTGAACTAAACTAATAATCCATGATTCACAACTTTGTTAAACCAGTCTTTTTTAAAGATACTTGGTTAAATCCTCCTTTAAAATCCCTGGAGGTACATAGGGGATACAGGAGTTTACTGAAGAAAGAAATCAAGAGGGCAAAAAGGGGGACAAGATAGTCTTGGCTGAGAAGATTAAGGTGAATCTAAAGAGGATCTTTAAGTATATTAAAGGAAAACGAATAACTAGAGAGAGAATGGGACCCCTCTAGGAACAAAGTGGATATGTGTAGAATCACAGGAGATGGGTGAGGTCCTCAACGAATATTTCTCCTCTGTGTTTACCATGGAGAAAGACAATACGACTTAGAAACTTGGGGAGGTTAGTGGTCATATCTTGGGGACAGTCCATATCACAATAGAGGTGATGTTGTATGTATTAGAATGTATGAAGGTGGATAAACCTCCTGGTCCTGACCAGATATATCCAACAACACTGCAAGAGGCCAGAGAAGAAATTGCGGGGTCCCTGGCTGATATTTTTGCATCATTGTTAGCCACAGGTGAGTCTCAGAAAACTGGAAGGTAGCAAATGGTGTGCGCTTATTCAAGTAGGAGAGAGTGAGGATTGCAGATCCTGGAGACCAAAGTTGAGACTGTGGTGCTGGAAAAGCACAGCAGGTTAGGCAGCATCCAAGGAGCAGGAAAATCGATGTTTCGGACATAAGCCCTAAAAGTTCTTTCACAGGATGTGGATGTCATTCCTGGGCCAGCATTTATCGCCCATCCCTAATTGTCTTTGAGAAGGTGGTGGCGAGCTGTCTTCTTTAACTGATGCAGCCCATTTGCTGTAGTTTACAGCAACAATGCTGGGAGGAAGAGGGTCCCAGATTTTCACCCAGCAACACTAAAGGAATGGTGATATATTTCCGAGCCTTGATGGTGAGTGGCTTGGAAAGGAATTAGCAGATGGTGGTGTTTCCATGTATCTCCGCCCATCCTTCTAGATGGTAGTGGCCGTGCGTTTGGAAGGTGCTCTCAAAAGATTCCTGATGAATTTCTGCTGTATATCTTGTTAGCAATACACAATGCTGCTACTAAACATTGATGTTGAAACGAGTGAAAGTTTATGGATGCAGTTTCAGTCAAACAGACTTTGTCCATTGTTGCTAGAGCTGCATTCAACCAGGCAAGTAGAGAATATTCTATCACATTCTTGACTTGCGCCTTGTAGATGGTGAAATGCTTTGGGGTATCAGGAAATGTATCATTCACTACAAGATTCCTAGCTTCTAACTTGTTCTTGTAACCACAGTACTTATATGGATGGTTTAGTTCGTGGTAAATGGTAACCGTAGGATGTTGATAATGGGGGAATTGAGCGATTGCGATGCTATTAAATATCAAGAGGAGATGGTTAAATTCTCTCTGGTTGATGTTGTCATTATATTCATGTGGCACGAATGTTACTTGCCACTTGTCAGCCCAAATCTGAATAATGTCCAGGTTTTGCTGCATTTGTTCATTCAGTACTTCAGGAAGCCTTGGATAGTGTCAAAGCTTGACCACAGTTGCAGCTGCATTACCCAGGCAAGTGATATTTTATCACCTTTCTTATTAAATATTGATGCAAAGTACAGCAAACTTCTATTAACCAGCACCTATGGGATCAAGGAGACTGCCAGTTGGCCAAATATTGCAGATAACCAAGAGGTCCACATAATCAATGTAAAAAAGCACACTAAGTAACAGGAACGTAATGCAGGAGGTACACACATTAGTTATATTTTATTTACAGTATAAATCACTTTAATAATGACGCAACTTTGCCTTAAATAAAGCTTATCAGCAGAGAGCCTTCTCATTCGCATCCTCAACTGACTACCCGGATATCGCTGTAGGCCCATAAGACACGAGAGCAGAAATCAGGCCATTCTGCCCATTGAGTCTGCTCCGCCATTCAATTGTGGCTGATAAGTTTCTCAACCCCATAACTTTTGATCAAGAATCTATCTATCTCGGTCTTAAAATATACAGAATGACCTGGCCTCCATAGCCTTCTGTGGCAGTGAATTCCATAGATTCACCACTGTCTGGCTGAAGTTACCCCTCACCTCTATTCTAAGGATCTTCCCTTTACTCTAAAGCTGTGCCCTTGGGTCCTCGTCTCTACTGATAATGGAAACATCTTCCCAAGGTCTACTCTGTCCAAGTTATTCAGAATTAGCTCCCCCCATCCTTCTAAATTTCATGTAGCATAGACCCAGAGTTCTCAAACGTTCCTCATATGTTAAGTATTTCATTCCTAGGATCACTCTCCTGAACGTCCTCTGGAACCGTTCCAGGGACAGTACATCCTTTGGAGGTATGGGGCCCAAAACTGCTTACAATATTTTAAATGTAGTCTGACCAGAGCCTTATCAAGTCTCAGAAGTACATCTGTGCTTTTATATTCTAATCCTCTCGAAATAAATGTCAACATTGCATTTGCCTTCCTAATTACTGCAAGTTTACCTTAACGGAATCCTGGGCTAGAGCTCCCAAGACCCTTTGCACTTCAGATTTCTGAATTTTCTCCACATTTAAAAAATAGTTGATGCCTATATTCTTCCTATTGCAGTACATGACCTCACACGCTCCCACATTGTTGTCCATCTGCCACTTCTTTGCTCACTCTCCTAACCTGTCTGAATCCTTCTGCGCCTTTTCCACCTCCTCATTACTACATGTCCCTCTACCTATCTTTGTATCATTTGTAAACCTAGCCAGAATGCCCTCAGTTCCTTCATCTAGATCATTAATATTTAAAGTGAAAAGTCATGGTCCCAATACTGACCCTTCTGGTACACAACTAGTCACCAGCTGCCATCCTCAGAAAGACCCTTTTATCCCCAGTCTCTACTTTCTGCCAGACAGCCAATTTTCTATCCATACTAGTACCTTGCCTCTAACACCATGGACTTTTACCTTACTTAGCAGCCTCCTGTGCGACAAATTGTCAAAGGCTTTCTTGAAATCCAGTTAGATAACATTCATTGGCTCTCCTTGATCTAACCTACTCGTTACCTCTTCAAAGAATTCTAGAAGATTTGTCAGGTATTACCTCCCCCTGATGAAACCATGCTGACTTAGTCCTAATTTACTATACACTTCCAAGTATTCAGTAATCTCATCCTTCACAATAAACTCCAAAATCTTACCAATGACCGAGTCAGGAAAATTGGTCTGTAATTTTCCATCTTTTGCCATACTCCCTTTTTAAATGGGGTTACATGAGCAATTTTCCAGTCCTCTGGGGCTCTCCGCGACTCCAGTGATTCCTGGAAGATCACCACTAATGCCTCCGCTATATCATTCATGACTCGAGGGTATACTCCATCTGATCCAGGTGATTTATCCACTTCCAGACCTTACAGTTTTTCTAGCATCTTCTCCTTGGTGATGGCCACCATACTCACACCTGCTCCCTCAATCTCTTGAATTTTTGGGATGTTACTCATGTCTTCCACCGTGAAGACAGACACAGAGTACTTGTTCAATTCCTCCATCATTACTTTGTTCCTATTACTATTTCTTCATTGTCATTTTCCAGTGGCGTAATGTCCACTTTTGCCCTTTATGTATCACCTAAAGGAATTCTTGCAATCTTCTCATGTGTTACTGGCTAATGTTTAATCTTCTCCCTCCTTATTTCTTTTTTCATTTTCTTCTGTTGATGTTGAGTTCTGATGAAGAGCTTTTGCCCGAAACGTCGATTTTCCTGTTACTCGGATGTTGCCTGACCGGCTGTACTTTTCCAGCACCACTCTAATCGAGATTCTGTTGGTCTTTGTCAGCTTCCCATTGCCTTTGCTGCATTATCTGCTTTCTCTTTTGCTTTTATGCTGTCCCTGATTTACCTTGTCAGCCATGGTTGCCTCACCCTCCCTTTAGTATGCTTTTTTTCCTTGAGATACATTTCATTCCTACAAAACTGTTCCATTAGTTTTCCAAGTCTTTGTTTCCATTTTACCTTGGCTAGATCCCCTCTCACCCCACTGAAGTTAGATCTCTTTCAATTTTAAAATTTTTTTTTGCTCTTCTTCATCACTAATCAAAAACTTGTGGCATGATGAGGAGAATTCTTTTCTTGCATATGGCTGCTAGGGTGTGGAATTCTCTTCCCTACAAGTAATGGAGGCTCGGTCTATAAATTTATTCGGGGCTGAGTTAGAGAAATTTTTGATAGACAAGGGAGTCAAAGATTACGTGATGCAGAAATGCAAGTGGAGTGGAGACCACAACCAGATCAGCAACCAATTTAGTGAATGGTGGAGCAAAATCAAACAGCCAAATGACCTTGGGGGTTATCATGAGCTGAAAAATGTGTTGCTGGAAAAGCACAGCATGTCAGGCAGCATCCGAGGAGCGTGAGAATCGACGTTTTGGGCATAAGCCCTTCTTCAGGAACCTTGGGGTTATCATGAACAAGATGGCCCAAATGGCCCCCTTCTGTTCTGCATCATTTCTATGATCAATCCTACTCTTAAATCTTACATTTTACCTTAGATGCTTAGTTCATTTGACCCACCTCGTCTCCAGCATCAGATTCAGCAATGCTTTCTTCCTGCTTGGTCCATATTGATCAATTAGGTTCTCCAAATTAGGTTCAGAAAATATTCCCACTTCCTACCCCTTTAATTCAAATATTATCTTGATCATATTTGGGTTATTAAAGTTAATATCACCACTCTAGTCTCTGCAATATTCCTACAGATATGCTCCCCATCTCTCTCTCTACATTTATTTAGAGGAGTTCAGAATACAGAACAACCTCGATTATCCGAAAGAGACGGGCAGGGAGTATTTTGTTCCGATAGCTGAGAGTTCGGATAACGGATTGCATTTTTGGATAATCTTAAATTTGGATAATTGATGATCTGATGATCGAGGTTGCTCTGTACCAATTTTTGCTTTTCAGCTCAAACCAAACAGAATTGTTTTTGTCCCCTCAAAACCATCCTTCGTCCAAAACCACAAGGTTCCCTCATCAGTACTGTCAGGCAGTCTCACCGTTTACCTTCTTTATCTTTTCTGAACACCATGTCCTTAAATATAAGTTCACAGTTCATATCATTTGTAAGCTATGTTTTCACTTTTGCCACTACATATTTCTATACAGCTATAGTGCTCGAGTCTCAACAACTTTTCTGTGACACTTTATATATTACATACATATCTCCCAACCTTGGCGTTGTTTTTAGATTGTTTCTATTTAATATGGCATTACATCCTTCAACAGTATTTTCCAAAACACACACATTTGTTTAAGCACCTGAGCACCATGGTCGCTCAGTGATTAGCACTGCTGCCTCACAGCACTAGGGTCCCAGGTTTGATCCCAGCCACAGGCGACTGTTTGTGTGGAGTTTGCACATTCTCCCTGGGTCTGCGTGTGTTCCCTCCAGGTGCTCCAGTTTCCTCCCACAGTGGGGTGAATTGGCCGTGTTAAATTGCCCATGGTGTTAGGTGCATTAGTCAGAGAGAAATGGGCCTGGGTGGGTTACTCTTTGGAGTATCAGTATGGACTTGTTGGGCCAAAGGGCCGGTTTCCACAATGTAGGGAATCTAATCTAACCTCACCTTATTCTTCTTTCTATTTGTATATGCTATTGTCTACAAACTGAGCGTGAACTTTCCCAGCCCCTCTCGTGAATCTCCTTGTAGGGACACTAACCACAGTTCTGTTGGGATTCAACCAGTCCCCTCTCATTATGTGACTCAACCCCAGAACTGGTTTGAATGCCTCAGAAATCTGAAGCTCTCCTCTGCCATAATGCCTCAAACTACTCACTAATCTTTCCCCATTTTGCTCTTTCTAACCTCGTTAGCTCATTATACTGGGAGTAGATTACTGCCTTTGAGGTGCTACTATTGTATTATACTTGGCTGAATTCAAAGTCCATGATCTCCCCCATTCTAGTCCCCTTCAGCACTGGAACTGTTTCCACCGTCACATTCCAGTCATAGTTTTAAACTCTTTAAAAACCTGGTACTTCACAGAGATTTAAAGTGTAATGACTGATTATGAGGGATGAGCTCCACTCATGAGAAATGGTGTCCTGTCATACAGAAGATATATCGATGTTGAACAGCTGAACTCAAATCTCTTAGTTGTGGAGCTGAGGGATACTCTTATACATCTTCTTGAACAAACAGGTGCTGTCGCTTTCAGCAGTACTCCACAAAACATTTTTATTGCACCAATGTACAAACAGATGGTTTGGTTATTCACAGCAGAACTTACTAGTCAATACAGACTTTCCTTTAGAATTTGGAAAGAACTGCACGCCTTGTAGCTTTCATCATCCAAATTCAAGTTCACACTTGCACAGATTTGATACATGCAACTTGTTCCAACATTGGTACATCTGCTCTGGAGTATACTGGGGATATATTACGTTATATGGCACAACAGCACTTGACAACCTTGTGAAAATGCTTTCAACGACAATTATTTTGCAATATATCAATTCGTCATTTCCTGAATCAAAGACATGGTGGCTAAAATTAAACTCATCTGGATTTATTGGTGGTAGACCATTTACTGCTTTATTGATTTACAGCAGTTCACTTTCGGATGGAACTTCCTTTTAGATCACATTCTCTGCAGCAGCTATTGAAAATATTAACTTTGAATCAGTTTTTAATAAATGATCAATTCAACGATCAAAGGTAACTATGGAGCCCTAATAATGCATTTGGTTAGGGTATAGAATGATGGAGGAGTGGTGGATGGAGAAATGGTGGCAAAAAATAAAAGGAAGGAGTAAGAGATGACCAAATGCAGTCTATCATTCAATACAATCATAATTGATATGATGGCCTAGGCTTCAACTCTACATTCCCAATCATTCCTCATAACCCAATTCCCTGAGACCTCAAATATATGTCTCTCAGATCCTTAAATGTGCTGACACATTCACCAACTTCTGAAATAGAAAGTTCTAAGTATTCACTTATCCTGAAACCATGCTTTCTTGTTCTTGAGCAGGACCCAGGGTGACACAAGAGACGTGGCAGAAAAGATCAGGAAGGTGAATGACAAAGGTGAATAGATTGCCTTCAGCTTGCAAAAGTGTAAAAATGGGTTCTGTCTCTGAGCAATGCTATTTCTTTATGCCAGAAATTGAGTTTTTTTTAAAGAATTGTGCAGCATTGATTACAAAATAGTGCATTGGAGCACCATAACTTTGGCAACGAACAAAAGGTAGAGGAGAATACTACTTGGGAAATGTAAATTGGAACCTAGACAAATATCAAGGCACAAGAGTGGCAGATTAAAAATTACAAGCCTGCATGACAGGGTGAAGTGGTCATGTGAAATTTTAGGGTAAATTGGTAACATCTGTTGCGTGTAAACATTTTAGCACATTACGTAGAGAGGCTTTTGTATCTATTGTATGTCCAAAAGGTGTTGCACTTGAAGTATAGCTATCACACCCAGGATGTCATAACTCTCAAGATGTCTCTAGGGCAAACATGCTGTGATTTAAAATGCTTTTGAACCAGCACAGAAGAGAAATCAACTGGTATAAATTGTCCCAAAGTCCTCTCCTTTAATTTCTCATTTAAACCCAAATCACAAAATCCTTTCATAAGAGAAACTGGGACTTGTGAGACTGCCTCTCTTCTCAAATTGCCATTAAATTGTACTGTATCCCTTGAGAATTATGGAAAAAGGGGGAATGCAACTGCAGAGTGGTCAGAGCATTTTGCTTACTCTTCATTTGCAATGTTACATCATGAAACAAATTACAGTAGCACCACAATAGTATTCTCTGACATTTCAAAGTACAAGGAAAATTATCCCAAACGCAAAAAAAGCTAAAACCAGACAATCTGACCAATTAAGTTAGTCACATCCAAACCAAACAGTTCTGGTCACCACATAATAGGAAAGATGTGGAAGCTTTGGAAAGGGTTCAGAGGAGATTTACAAGGATGTTGCCTGGTATGGAGTGGAGGTCTTATGAGGAAAGGCCGAGGGTTTTAAGGCTGTTTTCATTAGAGAGAAGAAAGTTGAGAGGCGACTTAACAGAGACATATAAGATAATTAGAAAGTTAGATAGGGTGGACAGTGATAGCCTTTTTCCTCAGATAGTGATGGCTAGCACGTGGGACTTTAAATTGAGGGGTGATAGATGTAGGACACATGTCATAGCTAGTTTCTTTACTCAGATTAGTAGGGGCGTGGAACGGCCTGCCTGCAACAGTAGTAGACTCGCCAATTTTAAGGGCATTTAAATGGTCATTGGATAGACATATGGATGAAAAAGGAATAGCATCGGTTTGTTTCACAGGTCAGAGCAACATCGAATGCCGAAGGGCCTGTACTGTGCTGTAATATTCTATGGAGAAATAGTGAGGACCGTAGATGCTGGAAAGTCAGAGTTGATGAAGTGTGGAGCTGGGAAAAAAAAGGTCAAGCAGCATTAGGGGAGCAGGGTAGTCAACGTTTCAGGTTGGGACCTTATATCAGGACTGAAACGTTGATTCCCCAGCTCCTCTGATGTTGCTTAACCTGCTGTGCTTTTTCCAGCTCCACACTTTATCGACTTGTGACAATTTACACACAGCTACCAAGGTCACAAGTAAACAAAAAAATTCTTATTATTGCTTTGCACAAGATGACTTTTGTGTTTTCTACATTAGAACTGTGACTGGAGGCAGCCACATGTGGAATTAGATAAAACAAGCCCTTGCCAGATTAAAAAGTACTGGAAGTCAAATCAGGTAAGGTTCAATATTCTTTAATCCTTAAAGAGAAGCTTCATAGCGGGCAAGGTTCCATGCAGCAGAATTCAATACCAATGGATTGAGAAATCAAAGTGCTGGAAAAGTCTGAGGAGATTATGGCATGGATCATCTACATCAATGGTGGAGCAGCTAAAGAACAAATGCTGGGGAATTGGTGAACTTTGCAATGGAGAAGATAGGGTTTTAGAAATTCAACTCGGGGTGACAAGATGAAAGAGAGAACAGTCTGGTTCATCCGCAGGCAATGACTGACTCATTGGTGGGGGCTGAAGAAAACAGTTGCAATATTGAATGGGATGAAGACATGATTCATACAGCAGTAAATATCAGAGAAGTATACCATACCTGGCAGTATGGTAGCAAAGAAGAGGCCAAGTCAGGCATGAACACATTCATAGGAAATTTAAGTCCACTTTTGTAAAAAAAACTTCCTGAGGAGCAGTATGCAAATGAGGAAAAAGAGACAGTCGAAAGTAGATCTGAGAGGAACCATGAACAGGTTGGGGTTAAATTTGGGATGGAAAGAAGAGCCACTGTTAGAGAGGTTTCTGCATTATTTAGGAAGTTACAAACGAAACTTCCAACACCAGATCTGGAGAACTGTACAATACATGATGCCCAGTGATTCTGTATTGAGACTTCTCCTTTGGAACTCTCTACCCAAGAAGTATGGGTGTTCAGTTATCTTTGTTTTCAAGTCAGATATCAAATGTCTTCTGGATATAAAGGAAATCAAGGAATGTAGTAATAATGCTATAAGAGGAGCTAAGGTCAGTTTTGCTGTTTTCAAATGACAGTAGACTCAAAAGGCTGAATGGCCAACTTCTGCTCCTATTTATGATCGAGTCATAGAGATGTCCAGCATGGAAACAGACCCTTCGGTACAACCCATCCATGCCGACCAGATATCCCAACCCAATCTAGTTCCACCTGCCAGCACCCGGCCCATATCCTTCCAAACCCTTCCTATTCATATGTCCATCCAAATGCCTTTTAAATGTTGCAATTGTACCAGCCTCCACCACTTCCTCTGGCAGCTCATTCCATACATGAATCACCCTTTGTGTGAAGACGTTGCCCTGTAGGTCTCTTTTATTTCTTTCCCCTCTCACCCTAAACCTATGTTGTCTAGCTCTGGACTCCCCGCCCCCCAAGGAAAATACTTTGCCCATTTACCCTATTCCATGCCCCTTATGATTTTGTAAACCTCTGTAAGGTCACCCCTAAGCCTCAGACGCTCCAGGGAAAACAGCCCTGGCCTGTTCAGCTTCTCCCTATAGCTCAAATCCTCCAACCTTGGCAACATCCTTGTAAATCTTTTCTGAGCCCTTTCAAGTTTCACAACATCTTTCCAATAGGAAGGAGACCAGAATTGCATGCAATATTCCAACAGTGGCCTAATCAATGTCCTATACAGCCGCAACATGACCTCCCAACTCCTGTAGGTAAAAACAATGACTGCAGATGCTGGAAACCAGATTCTGGATTAGTGGTGCTGGAAGAGCACAGCAATTCAGGCAGCATCCGAGGACAGGCAAAATCGACGTTTCGGGCAAAAGCCCTTCATCAGGAATAAAGGCAGAGAGCCTGAAGCATGGAGAGATAAGCTAGAGGAGGGTAGGGGTGGGGAGAGAGTAGCATAGAGTACAATAGGTAGGTGGGGAAGGAGATGAAGGTTCTGGATTAGTGGTGCTGGAAGAGCACAGCAATTCAGGCAGCATCCG
>NC_057726.1:1730843-1732328 GCF_004010195.1 Chiloscyllium plagiosum | reverse complement strand
CATCCCCTCCCCCACTCACCTATTGTACTCTATGCTACTCTCTCCCCACCCCCACCCTCCTCTAGCTTATCTCTCCATGCTTCTGGCTCTCTGCCTTTATTCCTGATGAAGGGCTTTTGCCCGAAACGTCGATTTTGCCTGTCCTCGGATGCTGCCTGAATTGCTGTCCTCTTCCAGCACCACTAATCCAGAATCCCAACTCCTGTACTCAATACTCTGACCAATAAAGGAAAGCATACCAAACGCCGCCCTCACTATGCTATCTACCTGCGACTCCACTTTCAAGGAGCTATGAACCTGCACTCCAAGGTCTCTTTGTTCAGCAACACTCCCTCGGACCTTACCATTAAGTGTACAAGTCCTGCTAAGATTTGCTTTCCCAAAATGCAGCACCTCGCATTTATCTGAATTAAACTCCATCTGCCACTTCTCAGCCCATCGGCCCATCTGGTCAAGATCCTGTTGTAATCTGAGGTAACCTTCTTCGCTGTCCACTACACCTCCAATTTTGGTGTCATCTGCAAACTTACTAACTCTACCTCTCATGCTCAGATCCAAATCATTTATGTAAATGGTAAAAAGTAGTGGACTCAGCACTGTTTCTTGTGGCACTCCACTGGTCACAGGCCTCCAGTCTGAAAAACAACCCTCCACCACAACCTGTCTTCTATCTATGAACCAGCTCTGTATCCAAATGGCTAGTTCTCCCTGTATTCCGTGAGATCTAACCTTGCTAACCAGTCTCCCATGGGGAACCTTGTCAAACACCTTACTGAATTCCATATCGATCACATCTACTGCTCTGCCCTCATCAATCCTCTTTGCTACTTCCTCAAAAAAACTCAATCAAGTTTGTGAGACATTATTTCCCACACACAAAGCCATGTTGACTATCCCTAATCAGTCCTTGCCTTTCCAAATACATGTACATCCTGTCCCTCAGGATTCCCTCCAACAACTTGCCCACTACTGACATCAGGCTCACTGTCTATAGTTTCCTGGCTTGTCCATACCCCACTTCTTAAAAGTGGCACCGTGTTAGCCAACTGGCACCTCACCTATGAGTATCAATGATACAAATATCTCAGCGGGAGGCCCAGCAATCACCTCTCTAGCTTCCCACAGAGTTCTAGGGTACACCTGATCAAGTCCTGGGGATTTATCCACCTTTAACCGTTTCAAGACATCCAGCACTTCCTCCTCTGTAATATGGACATTTTGCAAGGTGTCACCATCGATTTCCCTACAGTCTATATCTTCCATATACTTTTTCCACAGTAAATACTGTTGCAAAATACTCATTTAATATCTTCCACATTTTCTGTGGCTCCACACAAAGGCTGCCTTGCTGATCTTTGAGGGGCCCTATTCTCTTCCTCGTTACCCTTTTGTCCCTAATGTATTTGTAAAAATCCTTTGGATTCTCCTTAACTCTATTTGTCAAAGCTTTCTAATGTCCCCTTTTTGCCCTCCTGATTTCCCTCT
>NC_057726.1:1693515-1730238 GCF_004010195.1 Chiloscyllium plagiosum | reverse complement strand
CTCCCTTTCTGTCCTTCCTGTAGCATTTGTATCCTGGAACATTAAGCTGCCAGTCCTGCCCATCCCTGAGCCATGTTTCTGTAATTGCTATGATATCCCAGTCCCATGTTCCTAACCAAGCCCTGAGTTCATCTGCCTTCCCTGTAGGCCCCTTGCAGTGAAATAACTGCAGTTTAATTTATCAGTCTCATCTTGTTCTCTGCTTTGTCATTGCCTGCCCTGTCTATTTAACTCGCTTCTGTTCTCAGCTGTACCAGTCTCAGATCGATCTCTTTCCTCACGATTTCCCTGGGTCCAACCCCCCACTTTACTAGTTTAAATCCTCCCGAGCAGCTGGAGCAAACCTCCCTGCCAGTATATTAGTCCCCTTCTAATTTAGGTGCAATCCGTCCTTCTTGTACATGTCACTTCGACCCCAAAAGAGATTCCAATGTTCCAAAAATGTGAATCCTTCTCCCATACACCAGCTCCTCAGCCATACATTCATCTGCTCGATCCTCCTATTCCTGCCCTCACTAGCTAATAGCACCTGGAATAGTCCAGATTTTACTACTCTCGAGGACCTCCTTTTTAAATTCCTGCCTAACTCTCTATAATCACCCTTCAGAATCTCAACCTTTTCCCTTCTTATGTCGTCGGTTCCAATGTGGACAATGACTTCCTGCTGGCCACCCCTCCGCCATGAGAACATTGTGCACTCTCTCTGAGACCTCCTTGATCCTGGCACCAGGGAAGCAACACACCATTCTGCTTTTTCACCGTTGGCCACAGAAACATCTGTCTGTAGCTTGGACTAGAGAATCCCCTAACAAAATTGATCTCTTGGAACCCAATGTACCCCTCATTGCATTAGAGCCAGTCTCAATACCAGACACTTGGCAGTTTGTGCTACGTTCCCCTGAGAATCTATCACCCCCTACATTTTCCAAAATAGCATACCTGTTTGAAATGGGTAAAGCCACAGAACACACCTGCACTCGGTGCCTACCTCTCTTACCTTTCCTTGAGTCAACCCCTCTATGTGATTGTATCTGAGACTTTCCCCCCTTCCTATAACTGTCATCCATCACATACTGTTGCTGTTGCAAATTCCTCATTGCTTCTAACTGTCTCTCCAACCGATCCATTCGATCTGATGAGATTCGCAACCAACAGCATTATTGCAGATATAATCCGCAGTAACCCTTAAACTATCTTTAAACCCTCACATCTGACAAGAAGCCCATATCACTCTACTAACATATTCATATGTTGATGGGCATTCAGGTTTTCACAGGTGAATGCTGTCAGCAAGAGTGTCGTACAAGATGCAGGTGCACAATAAAATTAAGGTATATGTCTTTACAAAAAAAAAGAGATAGCCAATGCTATTGGTGCAGGGTACTTATAATGCATATTTAAAGTGACACTTGGATCAGACTCGTATCATGTAGTCATTTTTCTTTTTTTTTTGGACACCAGCATCAGAGTCATGGCAACTAATCCTACAGATGAGAAATGTGGGTAAACAAACATTCAGGTGAAGTTCGATTTTTCAAGATGAGGCCTGCTAACATTTGAAATGGAATATTTCACTGTTATGTCCCAGAGGGTACAATAGCTTGTGGCTACAATACCTGGCAAGTCATCCAGAGACCTGGACTAATAATCCAGAGATGAGTTCAGATCTCACCATCAATTCACCCAATTCAAAAAATCTGGAACACAAAACCAGTATTTCAGCCATTTGAACATAGCTGAAAAGTTACGGAGATAACTTCTTGCAGGCAAAGTGGAAGGGTTGACCAAGGCACAGCTGGATGATGGACGTCAAAACAGTAGTCAACGAGCTACAGTAGATGCTGAGGATAGTGCAAGTCAGATGAGCACGATATACCATTACATCAGATAGTTTGACAGGAATAGCTACAAGGAGGAGATACAAGAGAAATAAAATAGAATGAATCAGGGAGGGTGATCATGAAATCATAAAACCTGTGAGAAACTAATATCTGTCAGGGAAGGAAATCTCCCAGTATCACCAAGTCTTCCAGATCCTCAGAAATGTGACTGGCTTCTGAACTTCTTCAAATGGTCAAAAAAGACACTCAGTTAACATTCTGAGTTACATTAACTTAAAACATTAATTTTGTTTCTCTCTCCACAAATGTTTGCAAGTTTCTTCAGAAATTTTTGTTGCTGTTTCAAATCTCCAACATCTATTGTTTTTCGTTGTACAGAAAAATGCACTTAGTTGGATCCCATGTGACACCTCACCAATGTCTTCTCAAGGGCAATTAGGAATGGACAATAAATGGCACTCTTACAGCAATGCCCACATCCCATGAATGAATAAGCGCAAGCTTGGTATTAAACACCACTTCCTCTGGTAGCTCATTCCATCCACGCACCACCCTCTGCGTGAAAACGTTGCCCCTTAGGTCTCTTTTATATCTTGCCCCTCTCACCCTAAGCCTATGTCCTTTAGCTCTGGACTGCCCGACCCCAGGGAAAAGACTTTGTCTATTTATCCTTTCCATGGCCCTCATGATTTTATAAACCTCTATAGGGTCCAATGCTCCAGGAAACATAGCCCTAGCCTATTCAACCTCTGCTTATCGACCAAATGCTCCAACGTTGGCAACTATCTCGTAAATCTTTTCTGAACCCTTTCACGTTTCACAATATCTTTCTCAATCAAGTTTGTGAGACATGATTTCACACACACAAAGCCATGTTGATTATCCCTAATCAGTCCTTGCCTTTCCAAATACATATACATCCTGTCCCTCAGGATTCCCTCCAACAACTTGCCCACCACCAACGTCAGGCTCACTGGTCTATAGTTCCCTGGCTTGTCCTTACCATCTTTCTTAAACAGTAGCACCATGTTAGCCAACCTCCAGTCTTCTGGCACCTCACCTGTGACAATCAATGATATAAATATCTCACTAAGAGACCCAGCAATCACTTCTCTAGGTTCCCACAGAGTTCTAGGATACACCTGATCAGGTCTTGGGGATTTATCCACTTTTATGCGTTTGAAGACATCCAGCACTTCCTTCTCTGTAATATGGACATTTTGCAAGATGTCACCATCTATTGCCCCTATATCTTCCATGTCCTTTTCCACAGTAAATACTGATGCAGAATATTAGTTTAGTATCTCCCCCAACTCCTGCAGCTTCACTTCTGGTCATAGTGTGTACATAGCTCTATGCAACCTGCCACCATAAGTGCGTGAGTCTACTCTCAATCATTAATTTCTTGCAGTCACTCTGGAATAGAATGAAAATAGAATTCACAGAGAAAAGATCCATTCATTTTACTACATTTATGCTGGTTGTTTGGAATTCCTGAATGTATTTTATTAATCATTTGTTTCTTTTTCCTCAAAATAAATTACCTCACTTACCCATGTTAAATTATTTTGGCTACCAACAGATTTTAACATTTAGTTCTCTATGTCTTCAGACAAAGTATCCAAAAGGCAGTACAACACAGGAACAGGTCCTGGAATCGTGCGATTGCAAACTGAGGCAAGCATTCTTGAAAATAAAGTTCCCCAATTCTTCAGCAACATTATATCCAAACCGTACTGCTGAAACACAGATTATCCCAGAACTACCAGTATCTGTCAAGATGCCTCTTAAACATTGCTATTGTATCAATTTCTGCCACCTCATCTGACAGTGTATTCCAGACATTACCCACTCTCTGTGTAAAGTAAAACTCGCCTTTCATATCTCCTTTAAACTTTCCCCATTTTATCCTAAACCTATGTACCCCAGTAATTGACATTTCTATCCTGGGAAAAAGATTCCGACTATCCATGTCACTCAATTTGTAAACTTCTATCAGGTTGCACCTCAGCCTTAGACATTCAAGTGAAAACAAATCATGTTTGGCCAATCTGTCCTCATGGAGAAAGTGAGGACTGCAGATGTTGGAGAGCAGTGAAGAGCGTGGTGCTGGAAAACCACAGCACGTTTCGGGCATAAGCCCATCATCCTGTTAAAGAGCTAATGCCTGAAATGTCGATTCTCCTGCTCGTCGGATGCTGCCTGACAATCTGTCCTCATAGTTAATATCCTCCAAACCTGGCATCCTGGTAAAGCTTCTTTGAAGCCTCCACATTCTTCTGGTCATGTCGATCAGAACTGTAAACAATATCCAAATTGTTATTCCAAACTAGAGGTCTACGCAGTCGGTTCTGCTACAACACGCGTTTCTTCAACACGAATTGGCTAAAACGCCTTTGAAGAATTGAGTCCATTATTTGTGGAATGCAAACTTTCCTTACTTATATTGGCTATAACACAACTCCAGCCCCATTGGTTTAAACGGTGCTGCTATTTTCTTATAATGTGATTTTCTTATAATACAGGATTTGCACATGAATGGAACTATCATGTTATATCAGAACAGAGTGTACAGCTGCAACATGTCTTGTCAATTTTTATACTCTATGCTCTAACCGATGATGTGGAAGTGCCAGTGTTGGACTGGGGTGGACAAATGACACCAGGTTGTAGTCCAGCAGATGTATTTGAAATCATAAACTTTGTGTGAGTCATTCACTTGTTGAAGGAGCAACGGTCTGAAAGCTTGTGATTTCAAATAAACCTGCTGGACTATACCCTGGTTGTTGCATGACTTCTCACTTTGTCCAACCGATAAAGGCAAATGTGTCATGTGTCTTCTTGACCACCTTGTCAATTTGTATTACCACTTTCAAAAAACTATGGACCTGTACTTTAGCGCTTCTAAGGATTCTGTCATTTACTGTATACTTCCTGCCTGCATTACACCTTTGAAAATTCATCATCCTGCATTGTTGGATTAAATTCCTTATCAAAGGCCGTGCTAAAGTGTATGTAGACAATATTCACTGCTTTGCTCTCGATCATCTTTGCCACTCACTCAAAAAACTCCATCAAGTTTATGAAACACAGCCTCCCCCTTACTGGGCCATGCTGCCTATGACTAATGAGTCTACATTTTTCCAAACATGAGTAAATCCTACGCCTAAGAATCTTGTCCAATAATTTCTCTACCACTGACTTAAAGCTCACTGGCATTGGCTATTTTCCAGTCCTCTGGGACCTGTCCTGTGATTAAAGAAGATACAAAGATTTTGTTTAAGGCCACAGCAATGTCCTCTCTTGTCTCCCTCCGGATTCTGGGATAGATCCCATCAGGTTCTAGAGACCTGTCCAGCTTCGTGCTTTTACAAAACACACACCACCTGCTTTTCTGATATTGGCATGCCTTAGAATATCAACGTATCTCTCTCTCGACTCACTATCCACCTCCTCCTTTTTGAATACCAATGCAAAGTTAAGGACCTCACCCACTTCCTCCAGTTCCAGGCATGAATTCTTTCCTTTGTCCTTGAGTGGACTACCATTTGTCGAGAGTGTGATACTGGAAAAGCACAGGTAAGGCAGCATCTGAGGAGTAGGAGAATTGACGTTTTGAGCAACAGCCCTTCATCAGGAATGATGCGTCGAGGGGGCGGAGACATAAGTAAGAGGAAGGTGGGCTAGAGGGAAGGTAGCTGAGAGCGCAACAGGTAGACAGAGGTGGGGTTAATGGTGATAGGTCAGAGAGGAGGGTGGAGTGGTTAGGTAGGAAGGAAGATGGATAAGTAGGATAGGTCATGAGGGTGGTGCCGAGTTGGAAGGGGATAAGGTGGGGAACTGGGATAAGGTGGGGAGGAGGGGAAATGAGGAAACTGATGAAATTTACATTGATGCCTTGTGGTTGGAGGGACCCAAGGCAGAAGATGAGGCATTCTTCCTCCAGGTATCGGGTCGTTAGGGTGTGGCGATAGAGGAGGCCCAGGACCTGCATGCCCTTGGCAGACTGGGAGGAGAAGCTGAAGTGTTCGGCCACAGGATCGTGGGATTGATTGGTCCGGGTGTCCCAGAGATGTTCTCTGAAGCACTCTGAGAAGGCATCCTGTCTCCCCAGTGAACAGGAGACTGCATCAGGAGCAATGGATACAGCAAATGACTTGTGTGGAAATGCAGGTAAAATTCTGATGGATGTGGAGGGTTCCTTTGGGACCTTAAACAGACGTGAGGGGGTGGTGTTCTGTCCTTGGTTCCCCCGGTCCTCACCTTCCAGCCGACCAACCTCCGTATACATTGCATCATCCGCCATTTCCGCCACCGACAAATGAAATCCAACACCAGATGTATATTTCCCTCCCCATCCCTATCTGCTTTCTGTAAAGACCATTCCCTCCATGACTCTGGTCAGGTCCACGCACCCCACCAACTCACCGTCCCCTCTGGGCACTGTCCCTGCTACCACAGGAATTGCAAAATGTGCGCCCATATCTCCCCCCTCACCTCCATCCAAGGCCCCAAGGGAGTCTTCCACATCCATCAGAGTTTTACCTGCACTTCCACACGTCATTTATTGTAGCCGTTGCTCCCGTTGTGGTCTCCTCCAAATTGGAGAGACAGGATGCCGACTTGCAGAGCACTTCAAAGAACATCTCCAGGACACCCGCACCAACCAACCCCACCACCCTGTGGCTGAACACTTCAACGCCCCCTCCTTCTCTGCCAAGGACATGCAGGTCCTGGGACTCCTCCATACCCTAACCACCCAATGTCTGCAGGAAGGACACCTCAACTTCTGCCTTAGGACCCTCCAACCACACAGCATCCATGTGGATATCACTAGTTTCCTCATTGCCCTTGCCCCCACCTTATCCCAGTTCCAACCTTCCAATTTGGCACCGCCCTCATGGCTTGTCCTACCTGTCCATCTTCCTTCCCATCTATCCACTCCACCCTCCTCTCCGACATCTCACCATTACCCCCACCTCTGCCTATCTCAGCTACCTTCCCCCAACCCCACACCCCTCTCATTTATCTCTTCACTCCCTCAGCTCACAAATCTCATTCCTGATGAAGGGTTCTTACCCAAAATGTCGATTCTCCTGCTCCTTGGATGCTGCCTGACTTGCTGTGCTTTTCCAGCACCCCACTCCAGACTCTGATCTCCAGCAACTGCAGTCCTCACTTTGAACCTACCATTTCCCTACTTCGCCTTTTGCTTCTTATATATACATAAAAAGCCTTGGAATTTTCCTTAATCCCGAGTGCCAAGGACATTTCATGGCCCCTTTAGATCCCCTACATCACCCCCCCAAAACTCCTTGTTTAAGTTCTTCCCTGCTTTCTTCATATTCTTCAAGCGCTCTGTCTATTTTCAGTTTACTAAACCCCTTACCTATATCATCTTTGTCTTTTTGACTAAGCTCACAATTTCACTTGTCATCCAAGGTTCCTGAAACCTATCATCCTTATCCTTCATTTTCACAGGAACATATTAGTCCTGAACTTTAATCAAATGGCCTTTAAAATATTCCCACATGACAAATGTCAATCTACCATGAGAGAAAACAAGCACCAACTCCAAGGGATACACCATGTCTGACCTCCGTAAGAGAAAGCAGCCTTCTTGATTAGTACCAAATCCCCCTCCACCACCAACACGGCAAGCACTAGCGTCTCGAAAGCTAGTGTTTCCAAATAAACCTGTTGGACTATAATATGGTGTTGTGTGATTTTTAACTCTTTCCTGACTTTCAACTAATTTGCCATCCCTGCTGCTAATCACCTCTTATGCCGTGTGTACTTTGAAACTGGCTTCTTGAACCCCTTCATTGAACTTCTAAAGATCCATACATTATGCATGAATTCCGTTTCTCTATCCAAACTGCTCCATAAACTTAATGAAATCTGTCAAACATGATGTGTCTTGTACATGACCAGGTTGGCCATCCTTGATTACTCATGTATTTCTAAATATAATTATGGATGTTAGATTTTGATAACAATTAGCTATACCTTAATTGGTCAACAGTTACTCAGTTTTTCCTTCTCTTTCCTCATGGAGGAAAGGTGCAGCATTGGCTGCTCTCCAGTGCTCAATTTGCAAATTGCACAAAGATTGAAAAATTGTGACAAGCCTTTACTCTCTCGACTTAAACTAATAGTCACAGGTGCAAGTCTTCAGGGCAGTGTCAAATTCACATCGAGTTATGTTAGGAAATAAAAGTCCCCTTTTGTAGTGAGCTTGTCATTCCACACACTATGGTCGGTCTATATTAACATCTCCACTCCAATGTAAAATCGATCTTCATTCTCCACAACTAAGTCCTTCTTTATCCGAATGGTCAAAAGCAATTCACTGTACTTTTATCTTTAAACACTACTGGGTTTTTTAATTATCTGTCGGCCCTTTCTCTCTCACACACATCCATCTCATCATTTCTACTCCCTCCAATTATGACAATCCTCAGTATCTTTAGTATTATTAGCTTCACTTGAACTATGTCATGCCTTTGAGCTTTAGTGTTAATATCCCTTTTATTCACCAACTGTACATTTGACATGCTCTTTTCACCTTGTACTGTCCATGGCAGTATCAGTAAGAGTGATCACCGCACTATTCTTGTGGAGACAAAGTCTCATCTTCACATTAGAATACTCTCTATCATGTTGTGTAGAACTATGACGTTACTAAAAAGGGCAGACTTTAAATTAGTTCACAACTCAAAACTGGGCATCTATGAGCTATTGCAATCTGCAAACTCATGACCTGGCATATACACAACTTTACCATTACCATCAATCCACAGGATTGACCAAGTGGATGATCCATCTCAGCGGGCACCAGAGGTCCCAGCTTCACAGCTGTCAGTCTTCAGCCATTTTGATCCATTGTACATAATATCAAAAAAAGGTTGGAGAGCCACTGGATATTGCAAACGCGATGGACCTGACATCATTCTAGCAATCATACTGAAGACTTGTGTTCCAGGCCTTGCTGCACCCCTAACTATGATGTTCTGATATAGTTACAACATTGGCATTTACCCAACAATGTGGAAAAATACCCAGGTATGTTGTGTACACACAAAGCATGACAAATCCAATCCAGATAGTTATTGCTCCATCAGTTTACTTGCGATCATCAGTAAAGTGATGGAAGGTGTCATCAACTGTGCTATCAAGAACCACTTGCTTAACAATAACCTACTCAGTAATGCTCAATTTGGATTTTGTTAGCACCACTCAGCTCCTGACCTCATTACAGCTTTGGCTCAAAAACAGTCAAGAGTTGAATTCCAAAAGGGAGTTGAGAATGACTGCCTTTGACATTAAGGCCACATTTTACCTAGTGTGGTATCAAACAACCCTAGCAAAACTGGAGTCATTGGGCATCATAGACCTTCAAACTTACATCACAATCTAAATAGAGACCAGTAACCTTTCAAAAGTTGACAAAGTGTGAGATCAAGGGGATTTACCAGGAGAACTGAGCCACAAAATTCTATGATTGTGAACAAATAAAAAGAAACTTCAATGTAAAACATTAGAACTAAAATACAAAAATACATGTAATTAATCAGGGGAACCCTTTCTGCTGATGGGAGTCAAATCTGGCACACAGCAAGATGATTGTGGTTGTTGCAGGTTAGTCATCTCAGCTCCAAGACAACTGCTGGAGATAGTCAGGGTGGTATCCTAGTCTAGATTAGAATGGTGCTGGAAAAGCACAGCTGCTCAGGCAGCATCCGAGGAGCAGGAAAATCAACGTTTCGAGCAAAAGCCCTTCATCAGGACATCAATTTTCTTGCTCCTCGGATGATGCCTGACCGGCTGTGCTTTTCCAGCACCACTCTAATCTAGACTCTGATTTCCAGCATCTGCAGTCCTCACTTTTGCCAGGATGGTATCCTAGCCTAATCCACCTTCAGTTATTTCATCAATTACTTATCTCCATTATAAAATCACAAGGGCAGAGATGTTCGCTGATGACTGCACAATATTCAGCATTATTTGTGATGACTGAAACTGAAGCAGTTGATGAACAAATGCAACAAGACCTGGACAATATTCTGGCTTTGGCTGGAAAGTGGCAAGTAACTTTCACACCACACAAATGCCAGGCAATGATCATTTCCAATAAGGGACAATCAAACCATTATCCATTCGCATTCAATGGCATTACCATCATGGAATAACTCACTATGAACACGCTGAACGTTACCATTAATCAGAAACTAAACTTGCCATATAATTACTGTGGCTAGAATGGCAGGGCTACAGTGGTAGAGATCTTGCGATTGCTTCAGCTCCTGACTCCCCAAAGCCCTTTTATTATCTACAAGCCATAAAGACAGGAATTTGATGAAGATTCACCACTTACCTAGATGAGTGTGACCACAATATCATTCCAGAATCTTGACCCATCTCGGACAAAGCAGCTCACTTGATTGACACCACATCCAGTCCCTACACCACCAATGCTCAGTAGCAACTGTGTACACTATCCATAAGATGCACTGCAAACATTCACCATGGCTCCTTGGACAGCACCTTCCAAACCCATGACCAGTACCATCTGGACAGACAACAGCAGCATATATATGGGAACTAAGACACTAATATTCACCTCTAAAATAGCATTGTGGATGTACCTATACCACATGGGCTACAATGGTTCAAGAAAGAAGCTTGCCATCACCTTCTCAAGGGTAACTGGGGGAAGGCAATAAATGCTGGCCGAACCAGTGATGCCCACAATATTTTTGATTGGCAAAGACAGACGCAAGGTAAGCATTTAATACTTCAGTTAAATCTACATATAAAAATCCCCTTTTTGGTCGCAAAAGGTCCCCCTTTTACCACCATTTTACTATTTATATGCCTCCAGTAGACTTTGGGATTTCATCTTAGTCTCTTTGCTTCTTATTAATTCTTACACTTCCTTTCTGAACATTCTTCAATCAGTCTGGTTCTTCGTTGCTTTATCCACCTAACATCTATCACAAACACTTTTTTTCTTCATCTAAACCTCCATCTCTTTTGGTATCCAGGGAGTTCTGGCTTTGTTCACCACCACAAGGCCAAAACACAGAGGAACAGAATTTGGCCATTTGGCCCATTGAGTCTCCTCTGCAATTTGATTATGGTTGACTTTTCTCAACCCCATTCTCCTACCATCTCCCATAATCTCCGATCCCCTTATTAATCAAGAACCTATATATCTATCTTAAAGACACTCAGTGGCCTGGGCTTCACAGCTCTCTGTGGTAATAAATATCTCTGGCTGAACAAATTCCTCATCTCAGTTGTAAATAGTTGTGCCTTCACTGTGAGACTGTGCCCTCAGGTCCGAGTCTGTCCTACTAGTGGAAACATCTACTCCACTTCCACTTGATTCAGGCCTCTCAGTATTCTGTAAATTTCAATCATTCTTCTAAATTCCATCAATATGCCAAGAGGCAATATTAGACTAAGTTGGAGACCCAAACTAACCAAGTGGACACTTGCTGTTTGTGGCAAGGTCTGCAAGACACAACGGGCTATAAAGCAAAGCAGATAGAATAGCGGACAAAAATATATCTCGATAAATACATATAGCAACGTCAATTCTTCTGCTCATTGGATGCTGCCTGACCTTCCAGCACCACACACTCGATTGTGGTAACTTTGCCTTGTATTATTTCATTTATTGACTCTCAATTATTTGATTTGATTGGAATTTATAAAATGCTAGTTTCGAAAATTGAAGTTGGCTGCAGCCTAATACCAACTCTGAGAATTACAGCACTATTTGCTTAAATTGCAAATTACTTTATTTAAATCGGAAGAGTCACATATCAGGTACAAAACCTTGTCTGAGTACCTTCAATGTACAGTGAGGAATGGGTCTATTTAGTTAACCAGAGCAAAACTATTAATTTGCTTTCAAAAACTAATGATTAGAGTATGAAACAGAAAATATTTGTCACAAACCAAATATCAGTACAGGTAGAAGTGGATACTGCAGATGCTAGAGATTAGAGCTAAGGGGGCCATGAAATGTCCTTGGCACTCGGGATTAAGGAAAATTTCAAAGCCTTTTATGTGTATATAAGAAGCAAAAGGCGAAGTAGGGAAATGGTAGGTCCAAAGTGAGGACTGCAGTTGAGGAATTCCTGATGAAACATTGATTTTCCTGCTCCTTAGATGCTGCCTGACCTGCTGTGCTTTTCCAGCACCACCTTGACTGAAATATCAGTACAGTTAACGGCAACCTTTTTCCCTTTCAGTCAAAAGAGGCCAACTCTAGGACACTGAATATCCTTCTTTGATGACCTTCCAGTACAGTACTGAGCATGTGCTGCACTGGTGAAGATGCTGTCCTTCAGACATTGAAATGCTGTTCATTCAGGTGAATAAGGGGAGATCTCAGCTGCTTGTATTAATACATATAACCATGATGTTGTACCTATTACAGACACTTGATTGAGAGGGGGCCAAGACAGCAGCTTGATGCTTCAGGAGTGATAGAGAGGAACATAAAAGAGATGGCGAAGCTGCATTACTGATTAGAGAAAATATCACAGTCAGTTCATCCAGCAAGACCATGCAGTACAGCTCAGGAATAGGAAGAGTGCAATCACTTTGATGGGTTGTACTAAATGTCTCCCAATAGCCAGCATGAGACAGAGGTACAGAAATGTGAAAAGATTATGGAAAAATGATGAAAATTATGAAAACAAGAGTTGGAAATCAACAGGATTGTTCAGGTGGGTGACTTTAACTTCCCTTTATTGACTGGAACCTGCTTAGTGCCAGGGGTGATATGTAAATAGCCCAAACTGGGAAAGGGCCGTACTAGACCTGGCACTAGGAATGGGCTCAGCCAGGTGATCAAAGTTTCATTGGGAGCATTTTAAGTTACTTCTGGATAAGGGTAAGCCTTGTTCTCAGGTGAAATAACTAAACTTGGGGAAGGTTAACCATCACTATATTAGGTGGGGACTGAGGAATGTAGATTGAAGGGGGATGTTTGAGGATAAATCCACATCTGGCACGTAGGAATCTTTTAAAATCCAGCTCATTAAAGTTAAAGACCAGCACGTTCCTGTGAAAATGAAGGATAAGGGTGGCAAAATCCAGGAATCTTGAATGAAAAGAGAAATTGAGAGCTTAGTCAAAAAGAAAAAGGATATGTAAGGTTTAGGAAACTAAAGACAGAGAGTGCACTCAAAGAGGAATACAATGAAAACAGAAAATAACTCAAACAAGGAATTAGGAAGACTAAAAGGATCCATGAAGTAACTTTGGCAAACAGGATTAAGGAAAACCCTGAGGAGTTTTAAAAAAAAAATTATATATAGATGTGGAACAAGAGGGTAGTTTAGGAAAGGGTCAGTTCACTCAAGGCCAAAGGAGGGAATTTATGCAAATTAATTCACATAATTAATGCAAAACTTTCCTCTCACATCTCCTTTAAACTTTTCCCCTTTACCATAAAGGTATGTTCCCTTGTAACTGACATTTTTACCCTCAACAATTACTTTGTATTGAGCTGATAAAACAGATACAGAACTGGCTTAGTCATAAAAGACAACAGTGCTGAAAGGGGTATTTCTGAATGGAGATCTGTGATCAGTGGTGTTCTGCAGGGACCAGTGCTTGGACCCCTGTCATTTGTAATAAATCTAAATGATTTGGAGGCAAATGTAGGTGGCCTGATTAATAAATTCGCAGTTGACCCAAAGATTGAGCAGGATTGCCAGAGATTACAGCAAGATATAGACAGGCTGGAGACTTGGGTGGAGTAGCATCAAGTGGAATTTAATCCAGACAAATACAAATTCGTGCAATTTGGAAGATCTAATGCTTGGGGGTGGGGGGAAGGGGGTGGGGGAGGGGGGGGGGTTTAAAAAGGCACAAACAACCCTTAGAAGCATTAATATCGCAGACACGGAGAGAATGTGCAAACTCCACACAGTCAGTCACCTGAGGTGGGAATTGAACTCAGGTCTCTGGTGCTGTGAGGCAGCAGTGCTAACCACTGTGCCACCATATTGATGAAGGTAGAGCAGTGGATGTGGTATACATGGATTTTAGCAAAGCGTTTGATAAGGTAAAAATGGCAATACAAGTGGAGAAGGTAGCTGGAAATGTGTTGCTGGAAAAGCGCAGCAGGTCAGGCAGCATCCAGGGAACAGGAGAATCGACGTTTCGGGCATAAGCCCTTCTTCAGGAAGGTAGTCAAGAAAGCATATCATGTTTGCCTCCATCAAGGTACAGAGTATAACAATTAGTAAATTATGTTGCAGCGGTATAGTAACTTATTTAAGACACATTTGGAATATTGTGTACAGTTCCGGACCTTACACTACTAGAAGCATATGGAGGCTTTGGACAGGATACTAAAAATGTTTACCAGAATGGTGCCTGGCTGGGAGGGTATTACCTAAAAGGACAGATTGGACAAACTTGGCTTGTTTTCACTTGAACATCAAAGGTTGAGGAGTGACCTGAAAGATGTTTACAAAATTATGAGATGCCTGGATAGCCACAGTCTTTCTCCCAGGGTAGCAATGTCAATTACATGGGAACATCTGTTTATGACCAAAGACGATGTGAGAGGCAAGCCTTTTTTTTTTACAAAGAGGGTGATAAGTGTCTGGAATGTGATGCCAGAAGTGGTAGTGGTGGATACAATAGCAATGTTTAAGTGATATTTTGACAGCTATATGAATAGGCAGGGAATAAAAGAATACGGACCATGTGGGGACAGAAGATTTTTAGTTTAGAAAGGCAATGTGTTGCACAGTTTGTGAACCAAAGGGCATGTGCTGTATCACTCTTTGTTCAATTGTTATTTGAAAGGGATAAGGAAAATTGCCTGGTTACTCATGTACTTGTGTGATTTGTGAGGTCTTGCTACATGCACATGCTGTTAACAAAAGAGGTTCTCCTCACTCACCTCTGCAACCTTTGTCTACTACCTTAAATAAATGTCCTCTGGTTTTCAAACTTGCTGTTAATAGGAAAAGTTTTTTTAACCTATCTAATGTACCTACAACCCTCATGGATTTTGAGTCCAGACTCATTATAACAATATGGAGGCAGTGGAGAAGTGGACAGGAATGCAAGAAGAGGTAAAACTAGAACTTTCCACAATACATTTCAATCAGAATGTCAATGAGAGACAGTTTTGCAGATGAGAAACAGAAAGGGGACACAAATAGATCCAAATGGTGTGGGCAAAGGAAGTGAAGCATTTGAGATTTTTTCGTCTATAATCAGATAGGTAAGTGGAAATGGGGAACCAAACAATGGAAAAGAGGCACTGGTGGGTTTGTGTACTGATCGAAGGACGCAAAAAAGAACAAGGAGCATTAGTGGGGAGGTGATGGCCTAGTGGTGTTACTGTATTGCTAAGCTAATTCAGAAAACCAGGCAATGTTCTGGGGATCTGGGTTCGAAGCTTGCCATAGCAGATGATGGAATTTGATTTCAACATCTATCTGGAGTTAGGAATCTAATGATGACCAGGAAAAACCCATCTGGAAATCTGCCATCCTTACTGGTCACGCTCCAGACCCACAACAATGTGACTGACACTTAATGCAATAAGAGATGGGCAACAAGTGCTGACCAAGCCAGCAACACCCACATTCCATGATTTTTTTTTAAAAAAGTGCACAGCTGAGGATGTAATTTACGTTTGGTTAAGGTGTACAGGCTGCAACTTGATTGGAGAGGTTCAGATATGGAGTTTTGGAAAAGATGGGCATGCCTTTAGGACAATGCAATCCATATAGTGTACACAATGTGCTTGTAATGCTTCCTTAAAACACTTCTGTGACAAAGTCCTTCCTAATACTTGTGTGGTCAAGTATTTCCTAGTATCTGATGCTTGGGCCAGTATCAGTTTTTGTCTTGCACCTCTATTTAACCTGACAGACCTTCTTCTATGTTCCAGGCATATGTGAAAGCAGTTTAGCTGTGAGTAAGGAAGTTCACAAAATGGAAGACAGAGAATTTTTTTTTGCACATTCATGCAGGTTTTTTTCATAAATTGAAAGATCTTATTTTCAATTGTGTCTTGTGGTGATATTCTCAGATTCATTGGTATGTGTATTTAATTAGACCTGATCCAGTTACCAAGACTGAATGGGTTGGAAGAACAGTCCCATCAAGCTATAAATAGAACAGCTATTTTAAGCTATGATCAAATTATGCAGAAGAGATTAAAAATAAACTGAGTGGGAAAAGATCCTTTGGCAAATGGCCAGCTGAGTTAGATTGTGACATTAGAGAGTTCCCAGGAATTCCCCTTTGAAAATGTAGGATCTGGCTCCTATTGCAACTTACAAACCTAATTTAAATAGGCACATTAGACTGAGTCTTCACAGGGAATGACTGTGGACATGCTAAATTTTCCCATCTTATCTACATAAACCATCTGCAGCCTCATCTGAGTGACCACACCATCTTTCTCCAGAACTACCACCCTGCCACAGTCTAGTTGGGTGGAATTGCCATATTTAGTTCCATCCCAATCAGTTTTATTCTAAGTAGAAAACTGCCTGCAGTGTCTTTCTGCTCCTTCATGATTGGTTTTGGAGTCCTTCAAGGATCTTTTTGATCATTACCACCATTTCTCATCTCGTCTACTGGTGGTCATATTTTTTGAAAATACAGCATTAGGTTCTGCTTGTATACCAATAACATCCAGCTAAACCTCAGAGCTACTTATCATTCCACTATCCCCGATTTGTCTCACTACTTGCCAACATCAAGTAGTGGATAATCAGAAATTTTCTCCAATATAGAGTTGTTATCAGTCCCCAGCACAAACACTCTTTCAGAGCTACTAACCCAATCTCACTGTTCAGTTTCTGTATGAGACTGAACTAGTTCACTTGCAACCATGATTCTCGATCTGACCATGAACTGAATTCCTAACTCTATATTCTCTCCATATCTAAAATTATTCGCTTCTTGTTACTAACACTGCCCTCAGGCCTCAACACAACAGCAACTGTGAAACCCTAATCTACACCTTTGGTCCCTCTGGACGGCACTGCTTTTCCGATAGCATTCTGCTTCTGTAAAGTTGAACCCATCAAAAACTGCTGTCATATCCCAATCTCACTCGAATTCTGCTTTGTCTGTCACCCCAGTGCAAAACACTCTTCATTCGCCACTGGCCCAGCAATATTACCATTTCAGTATTCTCATCCCATCCTCATCACTCTCCAGTATGGACAGATTAAGGAGCAAAGGTCAAACAGGTTGAGAATCTACTCACTGGATTTAGAAGAATGGGAGGTGATTGCATTGAAATATATAAGATTCCAGAGGGCGCAGTCAGAACAAATGCAGAAAGGATGTTTCCTCTCAGGGGAGAGACCAGGACCAGAGGACCAAGTCTCAGAATAAGGGGGCATTTTTAATACTGAGATGAGGAAGAATTTCTTCTCTGAGGATTGAGTTTCTTTGGCACTCCTTGCCAGAGAGAGTTCTGGCGGCAGAGTCCTTGTGTATATTTACATTGAACTAGATAGATTATTGACCAGCAAAGGAATCAAGAGTCATGGGAAAATGGTAGGAAAGTGGGAAGAGGAATGTTGGATCCGCTATGATCCGAGTGAATGGCGAAGCGGGCTCAAGGGGCAGAACACCCTACTCCTCCAACATTACGGCCATCTTGGTTTTACACAACTCCTTAGTTTTGTCACTTCTTAATTCTGTAACCTCCTGCACCCTAACGACCCTCCAAGACTTTTCATATTCCCAATTTTCATTTCTTCACTAATGACGACTTCTAGAACTTCAGCTGCCTAGGTCCCAAACTCTGAAAATCCGTCTGCAAGTTTCTTTCCCTCTCTACTTCATTTTCTATAAGATACAGGAGCAGAATTAGCCCATCAGGTCAGCTCCACCTTTCAATAATGGCTGAAATGCTTCTCAACCTCATTCTCCTGCCTTACTAATCAAGAACCTGTCTTAAACACACGCATAAACTTGGCCTCCACAGCCCTCAGCAGCAATGGGTTCCACAGTCACTTGAAGAAATTCCTCATCTCTGTTCTAAAAGAGTTGTCTCTTCACTCTGAAATTGTGCCTCCAGGTCCTAGCCTTTCACACTCGTGGCAACATCTTCCCAACATCCACTCTCCCCAAGCCTCGAAGTGTCCTGTAAGTCACCCTTCTCCACTTCATCAAGTACAGATCCAAAATCCTCAGCTACTCATCATGTGACAAACGTTCATTCTTTAAGGCACATCTTAAAGTCTATTTATTTTTTAGTGTCAAAAGTTGTTTAATGCTCCCATGATATATATTTAAATATTTACTTATGGTAAGAGGCATTGCATAAATAAAAGCTGCTATTGAGATCTCAAAAAACACTGTTTATGTCAGCTAACAGAGCTTCTCTTCAACCAATTCAAACTTACTCTCTGCTTGCACGGTGGCACAGTGGTTAGCATTGTTGCCTCACAGCGCCAGCTATCCTAGTTCAAATTCAGCCTCAGGTGACTGTCCGTGTCAAGCTTGCACATTATTCCCATGTCTGCATTGGTTTCTTCTGGTTCTCTGATTGCCACCCACAGTTCAAAGATGTGCAGGTTAGGTGGATGGCCATGCTAAATTGTGCCTTGTGTCCAATTTAGGTAGGTGGAATGCAGGGTTACAGGGTAGTGGCAGTGGGTCTGGGTGGGATGCTCTTCAGAGGGTCAAGGTGGACTCAATAAGCAAATGGCCTGCTTCCTTCACAGCAGGGATGTTACGTTTCTATGCACTCATTTCTTCATCCTCCTCTTTTCCACTCGATCAGTTCCACTTCTCAGTTTCTCCACAGATCCTTTTATTTTTAAAAAATGGGCCCCTCAGCATATCTACTGCACATATGAAAATGTATAGCTGCTTTAGAGGCTAAAAATTGTGAGCTAAAATTAACTAAATATCAGCAGATACAACATAGAGGAACAAGAGTAAACCATAAGACAGGTGAAGCCTCCATGTCATTCATTGCAATCACCACTGATCTTCAACCTCAACTTCACTTCTCAACCACAATCCTAGCTAAAGGGGTGGTGTCCAAGTGAGGATTTTAGATTTTTAAATTGTTCGATCATTGCAATGGTTTCTGAGTTAGTTAGGGCCAGTACAAGCTGGACAGGTTGCACATGAACCAGAATGGTCCAACATCCTTGCTGGGAAGTTTGCTAGTGCTGCACAGGGGAGATTTTAAACTGATTTGGTGAGGGGGATGGGGCAAAGGAGATGTAAAGTCGAGAGCAAGGAATGCTAGGACAGTTCAGCAGGCGGAGAGGACATGGACAGGTGGGATGCCTGGAAAGCTAATGCATCTATTTTAATGCAAAGAGATTGATTAGTGGCACGGTGGCTCAATGGTTATCACTGCTGCCTCACAGTGCCAGGGAACAGGGTTCGATTCCAGCCTTGGGCGACTGTCTGTTTGGAGTTGCACATTTTCCCAGTGTCTGCATGGGTTTCCTTCAGGTGCTCCAATTTCCTCCCACAATCCAAAGGTGTGCAGGTTAGGTGAACTGGTCATTCTAAATTGCTCATAATGTTTAGGGATGTGTAGGTTCGGTGCATTGGTCAGGAGAGTAGGATAGGGGAATGGGTCTGGGTGGGTTATTCTTCTAAGGGTTGGCGTGGACCTGTTGGGTCGAAGGTCCTGTTTCCACACTGCAAGGATTCTATGATCTATGGTAAAGTGGATGAACGTAAGAATGTTAGTCAGCACATTGGAACATAATATCATTGCAACCACAGACATGGTTGAAGGGAGCTTAAGACTGGAAGCTCAAGGTATAGGAATTTCAGGTGGGATCGAATCTCAGAATCCCTAAAATACAGGTAGAGGCCATTAAGTCTGCACTGACACTCCAAAGAACATCCCATCCAGACCCATCCCTCTCATCCTATCCCTGTAACCCCACATTTACCACGTCTAATTTGGGGTGCCACAGTAGTTCAGTGTTTAGCACTGTTGCCTCACAGCACAAGGGATCCAGGTTCGATTACAGCCTCAGGCGACTATCTGTGTGGAGTTTGCACATTCTCCCAGTGTCGGCGGGGTTTCCTTCAGGTGCTCCGGTTTCCTCCCACAGTCCAACATGTGCAGGTCAGGTGAACTGGCCATGCTAAATTGCCAATAGCGTTAGGCGCATTAGTCAGAGGGAAATGAGTCTTGGTGGGTTATTCTTCGGAGGGTCAGTGTGGACTTGTTGGGCCGAAGGGCCAATTTCCACACTGTACGGAATCTAATCTAATCTAATCTAATTCATCTCCACTGCATATCCTTGGACACTGCGGGGCATTTTTGCATGGCCACTCCACCTAACCTGCACATTTGTGGAGTGCGGGAGGTAACCTGGCAGAACTCACACAGACGTAGGGAGAACATACAAACTCCACGTAGACAGATATCCAACGCTGGAATCAAACTTGGGTCTCTGGTGCTCTATGCCAGCAGTGCTTAGCACTGTACCACCGTGCTGTCCTGTGCTGAGACAGAGTGGAATGTAAGAGAAATGGGAGTGTTGCAGTAATGAGGAAGGATGCCCGAGGGGGTTCTTCAAATAAGACCACATAGGTACAGCTTGGAAATAAGAAAGGCGGATTACATTGCTGGGATTATACTAGAGGGCTCCCAATAGTTACAGGTAGATAGAGGAGCAGATATATAAGCACATCACAAAGATGTGAGAAGCAGGGTTTATTTGTATGGGATTTCAACTCTGCTAACATGAACTTAGTGTGAAAGGATTAGATGAGGTGGAATTTTTAAAAGTACACCTAGGAGAGGTTTTGTGCCAGTAGGGAGGTAAGCCTACTAGAGACAGGGCACTGCTTAGACCGAATTCTAGGGAATGGAGCTGGTCAAATGGTTGAAGAGTCAGCGGGCAAACGTTTTGGGAATTGTGACCATAACTCTAAGTTTCAAAGATATTGCAGAAAGGATAAGGATAGTACAAAAGTTAACGTGTAAATTGGAGGAAAGCTAATTTCAGTACCATTAGACAGAATTTGGTAAATATAGACTGGGAGCAGGCACTTGCAGCTCAGTTTACTTTTGGAAAATGGCAAGTTTTATAAAAGTCGGACAATGTGAATTCAGGGCCAGGGTGTTCCTCTCTAAGAGTTAAGAGATAAGGCAGCAAGTCCAGGGAACTCTGGATGTAATGGGATATCTCAAGCTGGATAAAGAAAAAAGGAGGAAGCATATATCTGGTAGAGTGCATTATAAACAGGGTAGCCCTTCAAAAGTACAAAGTGCAGAAAGTAGCTTTAAAAAACATTAGGGGGGCAATGAAATGTTTTTGGCAGACAGGATTACCTGAAGTTGTTTTATAACTATATTAAGAGTAAGAAGATTAGCAGGGAAAGAGTGGGACCCATTGGAGACCAAAGGGGCAACCTGTGTCCAGAACGAGAGGATATGAGTCGAGTCTTATATAAATATTCCTTATCTATATTCACAAAGGAGAAAGACATCGTAGCCAGGGATTTCATTTGCGATGGTAAGGTTCGAGAACAAATTAAGATTAATAAAGAGGAAGTAATAGATGTTTTAGTTAGCACGAAGGTGCATAAATCTCTGCAACCCGATGAGATGCACACCAGGCTGCTAATGGAAGGCAAGGGAGACTGCTGAAGAAATTTAATAATTCATTGTCCAGAGATGAAGTACCAGATGAATGGGATAGCTTAATATGGTTCCTTTGTTCAAGAAGGGCAGCAGGTTAGGCCAGGTATTTACAGACCAGTCAGATGTGAGATTTAAACCCCTGCTACTGAAGCATTAACCTGGACCTCTGAATTACAAATCCAATGATATTGCTATTATTCCACCATCTCCCTTTTAATGTTTATGCTTTTTTTAAGCAAAACATGTGAAATATACATGGTGTAAGGTCAATGTTCTCACATGAATTAAATCCAGATGACCAAAATTGGAACAGTGGAAACATCCAACTGAATAGAAGAGCTCTAACAAGCAGATTGTAAAGTTCTGTTGATGATAGACTAACATCAATGGGCTTATCACAATTTACTGAGTAACAGATCAGCCATTCCAAGCTGTCTTCTTATATAGGAAACTAATTCAGAGGGGTCAAATTCCAATTGTAGTTAAAAATAGAACAGGAAATAATCATAATCACTGTTCACTAAACAGTCAACGATCATTGCATTTCTATTGTGCACACTGTTTATAGTCTCAGTTCGAGAGAAAGGGGTATCATTTTATAACCACAGGAATTCAAGTCTACTGATCTATACATACAAAACAGTATTGAACACGGAAAGCTTATTCTTGAACTTCTTGCTTCGTCTTGGATTACAAACACCATATTCTCCGTGACAACCATAAGACACTTCCTCTTCATTCTTGCAACTGATGACTTAATAAATACCTGGCAAAGTCTCAACCAGGCCATTACAGAGTGGATTAAGCAACTGATCATTAGAAAATGGCACTGTTACTCAATGATACTAATTTACAACAAAACATAGCACAGCAAGTTCAACAGAATACCACTAAAACTAGGTACAAGGATTCACCATAACAGTACAAGATAAAGCAGCCAGAAATGAATGTGGCGATTTATAACTCAACCCAAGATGCCGATTAACAATCTTATCTTCATCTCTGAACTAAAAGACATCAAAACAATTGAAAGGATTGCGATCCTCAAATGCCAAACAATGAAATTCAACTATTAGTCACTCATGCCAGGACCCAGTTATACACAGCAATGAAAATTAATCAACGGAATAAACTTAACTCATCAACCATAGTGAAAAACACAATTATTTGTGTACATAATACATACTTGGACACTATTTTTAGAATTTTGTCCGTTTTGCAGTGCTTTTCTGAAGACAATATGTAGAGGAACAAATATGCAGGGAGATGTGGAGGACTTACAGGAGCAATAGGGTTGCCATAGTAGGGGATTTTAATTTTCCGAGCATAGACGGGACTGCCAGAACTTTAAAGAGCTTAGATGGGATGGAATGTGTCAAGTGCGTTCAGGAAAGTTTTCTTAAGTATATTGAGGGCCCTACTCGGGAGGGAGCAAATCTTGACCTATTCTTGGCAAATAGGACAGGACAGCTAACCGAGGTGACAGTGGAAAAGCACTGGGACCAATGACTATAGTTCTTTTATTTTAAAATAGTTATGGAGAGGGACAAAACTGGCCCACAGATTCAGGTTCGAAATTGGGGCAAAGCGAATTTTGGTCGAATTAAACAGGAGTTTGCAGAGCTTGATTGGAGTAGTTTCTTTGCAGGCAAAGGAACCTCTGGCAAGTGGGAGGCCTTTAAAAATGAGATAGCTAGAGTTCAAGGTCTATATGTTCCTATGAGCATGAAGGGCAAGATTGGTAGGAACAGGGAACCCTGGATGACAAGACATATTGAGGCTTTGACCAGAAAAAAAGGTGTGGCTCAGGTACAGGCAGCTCGGATCAAGGGAATTCCTGGAGGTACTGAAGAAGGAAATCAGGAGGGTGAAAAGGGGGCACAAGATAGTCTCAACTGAGAAGATTAGGGTGAATCCAAAGAGGTACTTTAAGTATATTAAAGGAAAAAGCATAACTAGAGAGAGAATAGGGCCCCTCAAGGACCAAAGTGGACATGTACGTGTACAACCGTAGGGGATGGGCGAGGTCCTCAATGAATATTTCTCCTCTATGTTTACCATGGAGAATGACAAAGGCTTGGGAATTTGGGTAAGTTAGTAGTGATAACTTGGGGAAAGACCATATCACAGTAGAGAAGGTGTTGGAGGCATTAGAATGTATGAAGGTGAATAAATCTCCTAGGCCTGATGAGATATATCTAAGAACACTGCAAAAGGCTACAGAATAAATTTCTGGGGCCCTAGCTGATATCTTTGCATCGTCGTTAGCCACAAGTGAGGTCCCACAAAACTGGAAGATATCGAATGCTGTGCCCTTATTCAAGAAGGGCTGCAAACAAAAGCCTGGGAACTAAAGACCAGTAAATTTAACATCTGTGTTGGGTAAGTTACTTGAGAAAATTCTGAGAGATAAGATATACATGCATTTGGAAAGCGGGTTTGATTAGGAGTAGTCAGCATAACTTTGTGAGTGGGAGATCATGCCTCGCAAAGTTGTTAGAGTTCTTTGATCAAGTAACCAGGAAGGTTGACAGGGATGGGCAGTAGACGTAGTCCATGTGGATTTCAGTTAAGCCTTTGACAAGGTTCCACATGGTAGGGTGCTCTGGAAGGTTAGATCACATGGAATCTAGGGGGGGGCTGGCAAAGTGAATACAAATTTGGGTTGATGGTAGGGAGCAGAGGACAATAGAGGAAGGATGCTTGTCAGACTGGAGACCTGTGACTGGGGGAGTGCCTCAGGAGTTGGTGTTGCGCCCATTGCTATTTGTTATCTATATCCATGATTTGGATGAGAACATACAAGGCATGATTAATACGTTTGCTGATGACACTAAAATAGGCGATATCATGAGTGAAGTTATCAGAAATTGCAGCAGGACCTTGATCAGCTGGGAAAGTGGGCCGAGAAATGGCAAATGGAGATTAATATGGACAAATGTGAGGTCTTGCATTTTGGAAAGTAAAATCAAGGTTGGAGTTTCATGGTGGGGCCTTACAGAGTGTAGTGGAACATAGGGATCTTGGAGTTCAGGCTCACAGGTCTGTGAAAGTGCAGTCAAAGGAGACAGGGCAGTGAAGGTGACTTTTGGCACACTGGCCTTCATCAGTCAGGGCATCGAGTATAAAATTAGGGAAGCTATGTTGCAGTTGTATAGGACGTTGGTGAGACTGCACTTGGAGTACTGTGTTCAGTTTTGGTCACCGTGCAATAGGAAGGATGCTAATAAACTGTAAGAATGCAGAAGAAATTTACAGGGATGTTGTCTGGACTCAAGTGACTGAGAGTCAACGATCATTGCATTTCTATTGTGCACACTGTTTATAGTCTCAGTTCGAGAGAAAGGGGTATCATTTTATAACCACAGGAATTCAAGTCTACTGATCTATACATACAAAACAGTATTGAACACGGAAAGCTTATTCTTGAACTTCTTGCTTGGTCTTGGATTACAAACACCATATTCTCCGTGACAACCATAAGACACTTCCTCTTCATTCTTGCAACTGATGACTTAATAAATACCTGGCAAAGTCTCAACCAGGCCATTACAGAGTGGATTAAGCAACTGATCATTAGAAAATGGCACTGTTACTCAATGATACTAATTTACAACAAAACATAGCACAGCAAGTTCAACAGAATACCACTAAAACTAGGTACAAGGATTCACCATAACAGTACAAGATAAAGCAGCCAGAAATGAATGTGGCGATTTATAACTCAACCCAAGATGCCGATTAACAATCTTATCTTCATCTCTGAACTAAAAGACATCAAAACAATTGAAAGGATTGCGATCCTCAAATGCCAAACAATGAAATTCAACTATTAGTCACTCATGCCAGGACCCAGTTATACACAGCAATGAAAATTAATCAACGGAATAAACTTAACTCATCAACCATAGTGAAAAACACAATTATTTGTGTACATAATACATACTTGGACACTATTTTTAGAATTTTGTCCGTTTTGCAGTGCTTTTCTGAAGACAATATGTAGAGGAACAAATATGCAGGGAGATGTGGAGGACTTACAGGAGCAATAGGGTTGCCATAGTAGGGGATTTTAATTTTCCGAGCATAGACGGGACTGCCAGAACTTTAAAGAGCTTAGATGGGATGGAATGTGTCAAGTGCGTTCAGGAAAGTTTTCTTAAGTATATTGAGGGCCCTACTCGGGAGGGAGCAAATCTTGACCTATTCTTGGCAAATAGGACAGGACAGCTAACCGAGGTGACAGTGGAAAAGCACTGGGACCAATGACTATAGTTCTTTTATTTTAAAATAGTTATGGAGAGGGACAAAACTGGCCCACAGATTCAGGTTCGAAATTGGGGCAAAGCGAATTTTGGTCGAATTAAACAGGAGTTTGCAGAGCTTGATTGGAGTAGTTTCTTTGCAGGCAAAGGAACCTCTGGCAAGTGGGAGGCCTTTAAAAATGAGATAGCTAGAGTTCAAGGTCTATATGTTCCTATGAGCATGAAGGGCAAGATTGGTAGGAACAGGGAACCCTGGATGACAAGACATATTGAGGCTTTGACCAGAAAAAAAGGTGTGGCTCAGGTACAGGCAGCTCGGATCAAGGGAATTCCTGGAGGTACTGAAGAAGGAAATCAGGAGGGTGAAAAGGGGGCACAAGATAGTCTCAACTGAGAAGATTAGGGTGAATCCAAAGAGGTACTTTAAGTATATTAAAGGAAAAAGCATAACTAGAGAGAGAATAGGGCCCCTCAAGGACCAAAGTGGACATGTACGTGTACAACCGTAGGGGATGGGCGAGGTCCTCAATGAATATTTCTCCTCTATGTTTACCATGGAGAATGACAAAGGCTTGGGAATTTGGGTAAGTTAGTAGTGATAACTTGGGGAAAGACCATATCACAGTAGAGAAGGTGTTGGAGGCATTAGAATGTATGAAGGTGAATAAATCTCCTAGGCCTGATGAGATATATCTAAGAACACTGCAAAAGGCTACAGAATAAATTTCTGGGGCCCTAGCTGATATCTTTGCATCGTCGTTAGCCACAAGTGAGGTCCCACAAAACTGGAAGATATCGAATGCTGTGCCCTTATTCAAGAAGGGCTGCAAACAAAAGCCTGGGAACTAAAGACCAGTAAATTTAACATCTGTGTTGGGTAAGTTACTTGAGAAAATTCTGAGAGATAAGATATACATGCATTTGGAAAGCGGGTTTGATTAGGAGTAGTCAGCATAACTTTGTGAGTGGGAGATCATGCCTCGCAAAGTTGTTAGAGTTCTTTGATCAAGTAACCAGGAAGGTTGACAGGGATGGGCAGTAGACGTAGTCCATGTGGATTTCAGTTAAGCCTTTGACAAGGTTCCACATGGTAGGGTGCTCTGGAAGGTTAGATCACATGGAATCTAGGGGGGGGCTGGCAAAGTGAATACAAATTTGGGTTGATGGTAGGGAGCAGAGGACAATAGAGGAAGGATGCTTGTCAGACTGGAGACCTGTGACTGGGGGAGTGCCTCAGGAGTTGGTGTTGCGCCCATTGCTATTTGTTATCTATATCCATGATTTGGATGAGAACATACAAGGCATGATTAATACGTTTGCTGATGACACTAAAATAGGCGATATCATGAGTGAAGTTATCAGAAATTGCAGCAGGACCTTGATCAGCTGGGAAAGTGGGCCGAGAAATGGCAAATGGAGATTAATATGGACAAATGTGAGGTCTTGCATTTTGGAAAGTAAAATCAAGGTTGGAGTTTCATGGTGGGGCCTTACAGAGTGTAGTGGAACATAGGGATCTTGGAGTTCAGGCTCACAGGTCTGTGAAAGTGCAGTCAAAGGAGACAGGGCAGTGAAGGTGACTTTTGGCACACTGGCCTTCATCAGTCAGGGCATCGAGTATAAAATTAGGGAAGCTATGTTGCAGTTGTATAGGACGTTGGTGAGACTGCACTTGGAGTACTGTGTTCAGTTTTGGTCACCGTGCAATAGGAAGGATGCTAATAAACTGTAAGAATGCAGAAGAAATTTACAGGGATGTTGTCTGGACTCAAGTGACTGAGTTATAGGGAGAAGTTGGACAAGCGAGGACTTTTTTCTTTAGAGCATTGGAGACTGAGGGGGGATCTCATAGAGGCGTATAAGATCTTGAGGCATGAATAGGGTGAATGCACTCAGCCATTTTCCCAGGGTTGGGAAATTGAGGACTAAAGGTCATCAGTTTAAGGTGAGAGAGGAATGAATAAAAGGGAACCTGAAGGGCAACTTTTTTTTTTACACAGAGGGTGGCATGCATATGGAATGAGCTGCCAGCTGAAGTGGTTGAGACAGGTACATTAACTACAGTTAAAAGCCATTTAGACAAATACATGGATCGAAAAGGATTAGAAGGATATGGGCCAAGTGCAGGGAAATAGGGTTAGCGTGATTGGAAATTTTGGTCGGCATGAACCAGTTTGGGCCAAAGGGCCTGTCTCCATACCGTAGGACTCTATGACTATATGACAACGAAGACTGCTAGTTGTAAGCCACAGCTCCATAGAGTTTCAATGACTACTCCATGCATTAGCTGAGACTGTGAGTGGAGTAAGTAGAACTGCAGCTGGGGCCAAAAGGCCAATAGCTCATGCCCACCTGGTCTATCACTTCATTTTCCAGCAAAGATCACTGGAAAATAATCAGGACCTCTGGTCGACTGTACCCCTCCTGTCCCAGAGGCAGCGGGGCACAGTTGCAGTATTGCAACCAAACTGACCTGAACACAAGGGAGAACTAACACCTTGCTTCAGGATGGCTTAATCCCACGTGCCACAATGTGCATTTATCCATCAAAATATCAAGAGTCAAAGAAGATTAATATTAATGACTGCAAGACATATCTTGCATAATAGTATCATAGAATAATAAAGCAAAGTTGTGTTTAAAGTGTAGCTGCTGATGGTGACAATTGTTCTCTCATCGCCATCAAATGCTCAGGTTTCGCAAGTAAACATTTGGTAATCAGACGTAAGGGTATTACAATGAAAGAACGAAAGATTTATTGTCACATATACCTAAGAAGATACAAGTGGGTTAAGACATATCACTGGTATTGTTAACCTGATGCAGATCAATTTCAAAACAATGCCCCCTTAAAAACCACAGGGCTTAGTGTCCAAAATCTCAAATGCTTGTTCTTACCTTGCTGGAGGTGGAGATCTTTGTTTTGGTTTCTCCTTCTCACGTTCTCTGTCTTTTTGTGCTCTATCTTTTTCTTCTCGTTTTGCACGTTCTCTTTCCCACTCGTCTTTTCTCCGCTGTCGTTCTTTGTCACGTTCACGCTCTCGGTCCCGTTCTCTCTCTCGTATCCTGTTTCCTCGTTCACGTTCGCGTTCTCTTTCCCTCTCACGCTGTTCCCTGTGTCTGTCTCGTTCTCTTTCTCGTTCTCTTTCACGTTCTCTTTCCCTCTCCCTTTCCTGGCATGGATAAACAATTATAGTTTTTTCCATTATTATAATAACATTAATATTAGCAGACAAATATAATCCCAAAGAATGGTGGATGCTGGAAATCAAACAAAAACAGAAATTGTTCACAAAACCCAGTATCTGTAGAGAGTAACCAGAGTTAAAGCTTTGGGTCTAGAGACCCTTTTTCAGAACTAATTACAGCTAGGAAAGCAAAAGAGAAAATGCTGGAAAATCTCAGCAGGTCTGGCAGCATCTTAGAGAAAAGAGCTGACGTTTAGAGTCTGACTGACCCTTTGTCAAAGCTGGTCGGAAAGGGTTGGTATACTGAAGGTGGGGTGGGGGATGAGGGGAGTAAACGATAGATGAAGATGAAGCCCACAGAGAGAGCAATAGAACAACAGTTGGACAGACAAAGGAATGGGGGTCAAATGTGGTGCGTGAAAAACACAGGTCAGGCAACATCCGAGAAGCAGGAAAATCAACATTTTGGGCATAAGTCCGTTACCATCATCTTTCCTGATGAAGGGCTTATGCTGGAATTGTCGATCCTCCTGCTCCTCAAATATTGCTTGACCTGCTGTGCTTTCCCAGCACCACACTCTTGACTCTGATCTCCTGCATTTGCAGTCCTCACTTTCTCCTAGACAAAGGAATGGATAAAGGTCAGCTTGGAGTAATCAATTGCTGCTAATTGGGACAATTAGCAGCTGACAATGGGATGGTTGTGACTGTAGCCCATGTGATGACAAGGCATGGTGTATGGGGGTTGGGATCAGGATATCGAATAAAATGTTCGAGATTGAGTTCCGAAGGCTGCAGAGTCCCCAGACAGAAAAGAGACACTCTTCTTCCAGTTTGCATTAGCTTTGCTGGAGCAATGTAGTAATGGTGAGACAGAGATGTTGGCCAGGAAACAGAGTGATGTGTTGAAGTGACAGGCAACAGGAAGCTCTGAGTCATTGTTGTGGCCAGAACGTAGGTGTTCTGCAAAACGGTTGCCCAGTCTGCACTTTGCCTCCCCAGTGTAGAGGAGACCACATTGTGAACAGTTGAGAGATATATTTTGGGGACTTGGATAGTGAAGAGGGGCTAAGTAAATGGGCAGGTGTTACACTAGAGGGAACAGTCCCTCCAGAAGGCTGACAGGGGAGGGAAGGGGAATGTATGTCTGGTGGTGGCACCCTGTTGGAGGTTGCAGAAATGACAGCCAACTATCCTTTGGAAATGATACTGATGAGATGGTAAGTGAGGGACGGGGGGGACTGTATCACTGTTGTGGGAAGAAAGAAAAGGGATGAAGACTGAAGTGCAAGAGATGGGTCAGACAGGGATGGAGGCCTTGTCAACATAGTGCTGGGAATCCTTGGTTGAGGAAGAAGTGGACATTTAGGAACCCCTTCATAGAGGCTGGCATCATTGGAACAAATGTGACAGAAATGGAGAAATTGAGAGAACGGAAAAGATTCCAATGGAAGCAGGGTGTGAGGATGTATTGTCAAAATAACTGACAGTCAGTGGATTAGTAGTGGATTTTGGTGGGTCAGCCTATCCCCAGAAATAGAAACAGAGTTGTCAAGGAAGGGAAGGGAGGAGTCAGAGTGGAAATTGGAAGCAAAATAGGGAAACTTTTCCAAACCTGGATGAGATTGGTATATCGGGGCAGCACAGTGGTCCAGTGGTTAGCACTGCTGCCTCACAGTGCCAGGGACCCAGGTTCAATTCCAACCTCAGGTGATTGTTTGTGTGGAGATTGCATTCTTCCAGTGTCTGCAGGGGTTTCCTCCCACAGCACAAAGATGTGCAGGCTCGGTGGATTATCCTTGCGGAATGAAAGGTCCCAGAGATAGGGTCAGGGATGAGTTTGGATGGGATGCTCTTCGGAGGGGCAGTATGGACTTGGTGGACTGAATGGCCTCTTCCCACACTGTAGGGATTCTATGATTCGACAAGCGAGGGAAGCATTACTGACGATGTCAGTGGGACCCATAGTGGGACTGCAGCAAGGAAATGTCTATGTACCCCACATTACTGGGGCGACCTAAGGGTCTCCAAAATGTCCACCTTTTTGCTCAAGCTAGGATTCACCACCACCATGGCTGACAGGGCCCTCACCCCTTCTTTTTCCTCCCACACAGTAGTAGGGTCTCTGTGGTCTTCACATTTTATTCCACCAGCATTCACATCCAGAGGATCATTTACTGCCTTCTCCACCACCTCCTGCGGGATGACACATATTTCTCTTCATTCTCGTCAGTCTTCCACAGGGACTATTCCCTCTAGGACTCTTCAGTCCTCTCCTCCTCCATTCCCAACACCTTCCCACACACCCCATGTGATAGAATAAGGTACAATATCCACTCATTTGCATCTTCCCTCTTCACTATCCGAGGCTACACATCCCTTCCAGGTGAACTTTTTCATGCAGAGGATGGTACGTGAATAGATTGAGCTGCCAAAGGAAGTGGTGGAGGCTGGTACAATTGCAACATTTAAAAGGCATCTGGATGGGTATATGACTAGGAATGGGCCAGTTGCTGGCAGGTGGGACTAGATTGGGTCGGGATATCCAGTTGGCATGGACGAGTTGGACTGTAGGGTCTGTCTCTGTGCTGTACATCTCTATTAAGTCAGAGATGGTGGTGTAGTGGCAATGTCACGTGACTAGTAACCTTAATGCTCTGGGAATGTAGGCTCAAATCCCAGAAGCAGCAGATTGTGAAACTTTAAATGGGTGGCACAGTGGTTAGCACTGCTGCCTCACAGCGCCAGAGACCCGGGTTCAATTCCCTCCTCAGGCAACTGTGTGGAGTTTGCACATTCTCCCCATGTCTGTGTGGGTTTCCTCCCACAATCCAAAAATGTGCAGGTTAGGTGAATTGGCCATGCTAAATTGCCCATAGTGTTAGGTGAAGGGGTAAATGTAGGGGATAGGGCTGGGTGGGTTGCTCTTCGCAGGGTCGGTGTGGACTTGTTGGGCCAAAGGGTCTGTTTCCACAATGTAGATAATCTCATCTAATCTAAATGATTTTAAGCAGTGATTTGGCTGCACTTCAATCAATCTAGTCTACTATATTCACTGCTCACGATGTGCTTTCGTCTACAGTGGGTAGACGAAGCGCAGACTGGGCTACCAGTTTGCAGCACACCTATGTTCTATTTGCAAAAATGACCTTTAGATTCCTGCTGCTTATCAATTCAACACACTGTGTTCCCTGCCCAGCATCTGCACTTTGGCTTAGCTGTAGTGCTCCAGCAAAGCTCACTGCAAGCTGGAAGAACAGTATCTCACTTTCCACTTGGGGACACTGCAATCTTCAGAACTCAACATGTAGTTCAATAATTTTAGGGCCTTAGCATTTTCCCCCATGTCCTTCGCCCAGCCTTATTAACACATGGGCTGCAAATACAACCATCCCAATGTCAACCTTTTCCTAGCTACAACCAGTTCTGGAGACAGATCACTGAACCCAAAATGTTCACTCTGCTTTCGAGCCATTAATATTAGAACCTTGCACCAAGTGGTCCAAAGAATAGCAGCAGTTATAGTGCTGTAGCTGAAAAATGTGTTGCTGGAAAAGCGCAGTAGGTCAGGCAGCATCCAAGGAGCAGGAGAATCGACGTTTCAAGCATAAGCCCTTCTTCAGGAATGAGCCTGAAGAAGGGCTCATGCCCGAAACGTCGATTCTCCTGCTCCTTGGATGCTGCCTGACCTGCTGCGCTTTTCCAGCAACACATTTTTCGGCTCGGATCTCCAGTCCTCACTTTCTCCTCGTTAAAGTGCTGTATGCAATCTCACAAAACAGAACAAAATAGACAGGCACAGGTTCAACTCTCAGTCAGCACTGAGTGCATTTATTTTAACTGAGTTAGCTGATAGGAGGTGGATTATTGAGTGGAGAAAAAGATCATGCACCTGACCACTGCTGGAGTATGGTCATCATACAAAGACAGAATTAAATCGATCAGCATTGCCAAGGTCATGGATTTCTCGCTGTGAAAGCCTTTAGCATTAAGATGGAATAGTACAGGAAAGGAAAAGTGAAATTGGCAACTTCCAAAATACATCAACTCGCATTTGTCCGGATTGAACTCCATCTGCCATTTCTCTGCCCAATTCTCCAATCGATCTACACCTGCTGTATTCTCCAACAGTCCCCTTCACTCTCGCTACTCCATCAATCTTAGTGTCATCTGCAAACTTGCTAATGAGGCAACCTACACTTTTCCCCAAATCATTTATCTATATCACAAAAAACAGCGGTGGAACATCACTGGTTACAGGTCTCCATTTTGAGAAGCTCCCTTTTACTGCTACTCTGTCTCCTGCTGCCCAACCAGTTCTCTATCCATCTAGCTGGAACACCCTGGACCCCATGCAACTTCACCTTCTGCATCAGCCCACCATGGGGAACCTTATCAAACGCCTTACTAAATAAAGTCCATGTATATGACATCTACATCCCTTCCTTCATCAATCAACTTTGTCACCTCTTCAAAGAAATCTAATAGGTTTGTCTGACATGACCTTCCCTGCACAAAACCATGCAGCCTATCGCTGATAAGCTCATTTTCTTCCTAATGGGTATATATCCTATCCCTTACTACTTTCTCCAGTAGCTTCCCTACCACAGACGTCAGGCCCATAGGTCTGTAATTACCTGGATAAGTCTAGGGACTAGGTCAGCTTGGGATGGCTGGTCAGCACAGATGAGCTCTGTGACTCTATGATTCTAGAGTGAGGTATCATAGTTTTATGATAACGGATAGCAGATTTAAAACAGATGAGTAGAAATGAATTCTCTAAAGGGTCATGCATCTGTGGAATTCACCACCCCAGAGTGCCATGGATACCACAACACTGACTGAATTTAATATGGACAGAAGCAGATTTTTAATCAGTATTGGGTTGAAGAGTTGTGGAGAGCGGGCAGGGAAGTGCAATTGAAGTTGCACTGAAATTAGCCATGATCACATTAAACAACAGAGCAGTCACCAAGGGGTGAATTGTCCACACCTGCTCCTATTTGTTATGTTCTCGTGGGTATGTTCGCCCAGCTGGCAAGTTGATTTGCTGACGTTTCGTCTCCTGTCCAGGTGATATCTTCAGTGCTTTGGAGCCTCCTCTGAAACGCTGCTGTACTGTGTCTTCTGGAATTTATGTGGTTCCATTCCTGCTGTTTCTGGTGGCCGGTTCCGTTATCTCGTTGTAGTGGCCAGTATATTGGGTCTAGGTCAATGTGCTTGTTGATGGGGTCCGCGGATGCGTGCCATGCTTCTTGAAATTTGCTGGTTGTCCTACGTTTATCTTGCCCTATGATTGTTGAATTGTCCCAGTCGAATTTGTGGTTCTTGTCATGTGTGTGTATGGCTACTAGGGACAACTGGTCGTGGTGTTTAGTGGCTGGTTCGTGGATGCGGATTGCTAGTTGTCTGCCTGTGTGCCCTAATTAGTTTCATGCAGTTTTTGCATGGAATCATGTAAATTATGTTTGTCTTGCACAGGTTGGGTATTGTCTTTTGTCCTGGTGAGTTGGTGTCTGAGCGCGCCTGTCAGTTTATGGGCTGTCATCGATCCCAGTGGTCAGAGAAGTCTGGCAGTCAGTTCTGAGCCATTTGTTGATATAAGGTGGGGTGGCTAGTGAGTTAGGCCGTGGCATGTGCTTGTCGTGTTGTTTGCCTGTTTGGCATCTGGGGATGAAGTTGCAGGGATATCCGTTATTGGCGAATACTCTGTAGAGGTGGTGTTCTTCCCTTCATAGATTGGTGGTGCTACAGTGTGTTGTAGCCCTATTGAACAGGATACGAATGCAGCTTCTCTTGTATGTGTGTTTAGGTGGTTGCTGTTGTAATTCAGGGTCTGGTTGGTGTGTGTAGCTTTCCTATATACGTTTGTGGTGCATGTACCATTCTGTGTTTTTTGTATCATCACATCCAGGAATGGGAGTTGATCGTTGGTTTCTTCCTCTCTCTTAAATCTAATCCCTGAGTACGGTGTTGATAAACCGGTGTGTAGTCTTGACTTCTGTTCTCGTAATGATAACAAAAGTGTTGTCAATGTATCTGATCCAGAGTTTAGGGTGGATTTGTAGTAGGGCTGTGTGTTCCAGCGGAAGAAGTGATGCAAAGGCTATGAGCCTATAGGTGTTCCATTGATCTGTTCATATATTTAGTTGTTGAACGTGAAATGCGTTGTTAAGCACAGGTCTAGTAGTTTGAACTTTTTTTTATTCATTCGTGGAATGAGGGCATCACTGACCAGGCCAGCATTTACTGCCACCCCTAATTACCCAAAGGGCAATTAAGAGTCAACCACATTGCTGTGGGTCTGGAGTCACATGTAGGCCTGACCAGGTAAGGATGGCAAGTTTCCTTTCCTGAAGAATATTAGTGAACTAGTTGGATTTTTCCAACAATCGACAATGGTTTCATGGTCATCATTAGATCCATCATTCCAGATTTTCTTTGATGAATTCAAATTCCATCATCTGCCATGGTGGAATTCGAACCCAGTCCAGAGAACATTATCTGGGTGTTTGGATTAACAGTCCAATAATAATACCACTAGGCCATCATCTCTCCGTTAGTCATTGCTGATAGATCCCATGTCATGTTGCCTGCTCTCCCTGTTTCGGAGGTTGGCTATTGTCTCTCTGGTTACAGTTTTGTCAATTGAAGTGAACAGTGCCATTACATCAAATGAGACCATTGATTCATCCTCGTCTATGTTTATGCTATTGATGCTGTCTAGGAATTTTTGTGATGATTGTGTGGAGTGTTTGGATCTGCTAATAAGATGTTTTTATTTGGCGTTCCCAGGAGTGACACAATGGGTCCAAGGTTTATGTACCTTCGATAATCCATAAACTCTTCGGGTGTTGTTGCTTTTCAGTTTCATCCTTTGAAGGTCAATCCTGGTTATTAGTCTGCTTTTTTGAAGGTTCTGTACTGTGTCATTTATTCTATTGGTTAGCTGTGGCATGGGGGTCACACTCCCTCTGTAGGTAGGTGTCGGTATCTGCAAGTAGTTTATCTGCTTTCTGAATATATTCGGTCTTGACCATGATAACTATTGAGGTAAAAACAATGACTGCAGATGCTGGAAACCAGATTCTAGATCAGTGGTGCTGGAAGAGCACAGCAATTCAGGCAGCATCCGAGGACAGGCAAAATCGACGTTTCGGGCAAAAGCCCTTCATCAGGAATAATTCTGCCCTTGTCTGCTGGTAATTTGATTATGTTCTTGTCATTTTTGAGTATTTTTAGGCTTTTCCTCTCTTTGGTATTGAAGTTGTTTACTTGTCTTTTCTTTGTTAGTAGAGGTACAATAGTTTGACTGTTTGCTGTGTCTCTTCGGTTAGCCTGTTAGTTCCGAGCATACATTCTGATGCAGTTAGGAAGTCCGTGTAGTTGAGTCCCTGGGCTGGTACGGCCTTCTCTGAGACTGTTGGAGAGGTTTCTAACCCAGGTGTCTGGCATGTTGACTTTGCTGCTGCTAGTTGGCTTAGATGTTTTGTCTTGCAGTGCTGTTCCCTTTCTGTACACGGTTAGAACATAGAAAAATACAGCGCAGTACAGGCCCTTTGGCCCTCGATGTTGCGCCGATCCAAGCCCACCTAACCTACACTAGCCCACTATCCTCCATATGCCTATCCAATGCCCGTTTAAATGCCCATAAAGAGGGAGAGTCCACCACTGCTACTGGCAGGGCATTCCATGAACTTACGACTCGCTGAGTAAAGAATTTACCCCTAACATCTGTCCTATACCTACCACCCCTTAATTTAAAGCTATGCCCACTC
>NC_057726.1:1644977-1692733 GCF_004010195.1 Chiloscyllium plagiosum | reverse complement strand
CATAAATGCTATCCCTTACAATTCTCTCTAAGACTTTGCCCACAACAGAAGTGAGGCTCACCGGCCTATAGTTACTAGGGTTATCCCTACTCCCCTTTTTGAACAAGGGAAGAACATTTGCTATCCTCCAGTCTTCTGGCACTACTCCTGTAGACAAAGAGGACATAAAAATCAAGGCCAATGGCTCTGCAATCTCCTCCCTGGCTTCCCAGAGAATCCTAGGTTAAATGCCATCAGGCCCAGGGGACTTATCTATTTTCACCCTTTCCAGAATTAGGTTCTGTTCTGTCTTATGGTGATGGCCTGTTTCGTTACCGCGGTCCACTCCTGATTGGTTGTTTTTGAAATTAACGATTTTTGACGTACAATTCCTTGTCTGTACCTGTGTAATCTGTTGTGTGTGTCCGTAATCACACCCTACATTATCCTGAAACCATTTTGTCTGACTTTATTTTTTAAGAACATAAGAACATAAGTATTTAAGTGGAAATCAGGAGATGATTAAATGGCAGAAATTATAGTAAGCATGAGTTAATAGGAGGCAAATTGATGTATTAAAAAAATGAGACATATAGACACAGCGTGAGAATGGCTAAACATCTGGGGAACAAATTTAACTAAAACAGGAAAGATTAACAAAGCAAAAGCAAGCTCCAACAACCCCACACCCTAATAATAAAAGAAAGCAGGTTGACAACAAGGAGACAAACCATTCCCCCTGTATGTGTGCGCCATCCACCATTTTTCAAATTCCTAATTTATTGCCGTTTAATATCCTACAGTTAGGAAAAAAGGTTTCTTTGCTCATGTTGGCCCACCAATGTTATGCAAAAATGCTGCCTTTAAAAGTAATTTAGTCTGAATAGTCTAGTTTCATTCATTCAAGTTATGTTTATGCATGAAAAATGTGGAATTATTCAGCCTGACGTCGGTGGTGGGAAAGTTGCTGGAGAAGGTACTGAGGGATAAGATCTATTTATATTTAGAAAAGAATGGACTTATCAGTGATAGGCAACATAATTTTGTGCGGGGGAGACCGTGCCTTACCAAATTAATGGAGTTCTTTGAGGAAGTGACCAAGTTGATAGATGAAGGAAGGGCTGTTGATGTCATATACATGGACTTTAGTAAGGCGTTTGATAAGGTTCCCCATGGTAGACTAATGGAGAAGATGAAGTCATAGGGTGTTCTAGCTAGGTGGATAAAGAACTGGTTGAGCAACAGAAGACAGAGAGTAGTTGTTAAAGGGAGTTTCTCAAAATGGAGAAAGATTACCAGCGGTATTTCACACGGGTCAGTGTTGGGGCCACTGTTGTTTGTAATATATATAAGTGATCTGGAAGAGGGCACTTTTGGTATGATCAGCAAGTTTGCAGATGACACGAAGATTGGTGGAGTCGCAGAAAGCAAAAGGGACTGTCAGAGAATACAGGAGGATATAGATAGACTGGAGAGTTGGGTGGAAAAGTGACAGATGGTTTTCAATCCAGACAAATATGAGGTGATGCATTTAGGCAAGTCTAATTCTAGAGTGAATTATACAATGAACGGAAGAGCCTTGGGAAAAGTTGATGGGCAGAGAGATCTGGGCGTGCAGGTCCATTGTACCCTGAAGGTTGCTGCACAGGTGGATAGAGTGGTCAAGAAGGCATATAGTATACTTGCTTGGAGGGCCGAAGGGCCTGTTCCTGGGCTGTAAATTTTCTTTGTTTCTTTGTTCTTTATTCAATAGCTTGCATGAAGCAATGTCAATAACATGACAAAAAGAGAAGTTAACATTAAAAGTTTTGAATCGACAATTTCAGTTGTGCAGTGTAAATGGCAAGATTGTGTCCAGAATAATGATTCCTGTAGATTGAAAGGTAACAAATGTCACTCCGCTATTAAAGTAGAGAGCAGGAGAGAAAACCGGGAACTGCAACTGGCAGATTAGCCATGATCATACTGTATGTTGGAGTAGGTTGTGAGGGCCAAATGGCCTACTCTCTGCCTTTTCTCTGTTTCTGAGTGGAGTTTGCCATGAACAAGAGATTACCATCAGGTCACAAAAAGCTATTTGGCCTATCACACAAAATTAGTAATGTCGTGTATGTATTTCAGTACTAGCGTGACAAGAGGTATATAGGTCATTTGCCCCAAAGACAATGACATTTCTCTCAAATAGCCTGCTTGCCAAAAAAATCACTCTTCTCTCATACAGTGTGAATGTTGTTTTCTCTTTACTTTGGTATTTCTTGCAATTTGTCCTGATAAGTACAAGACAAAAAAAAATTGACAAAATTTTTATTTTATTTCTCAAAATGCTTACTCTGTAATGATAGTCTGCTTCTGTCCATTGTACTCTGAAGTTCTCGTATTGCCCTCCACGCCAGTACCGTTCAACTTCAGGTTCGTAGTAGGGAGTTATATAGGGGTCAGGCCTAAGGGTCAAGGAAAAAAGGGTCAAGCTTGTATACTCCAGTTTCCATTCTATCATAAATATCACAGGAGTGGTTATAAACGTAATTATAGCGAGGCGAATATGTTTGCTCTATTGTTACATGCAATTGCCTACCGATGACACTTTGCACATAGGACTAGCCAATGAATTCTCGCAGCCAGATACTGAGAGGTACAATAAAGGCTCAATTCCATCTTCATACAAATACTTTCTTATTTGGCGAGGTGTGGTAGTTGGATAATAAGCAGGGATGGGAATTCTGGCTGATAATTTCAAACTTATTTTACCATCACCACAAACTTATATTAAACAACAACAGTTCCATTTCATTCACTGAGTTGCAAAGAATACTGCTCTACTGAAATTTTTAAATGGTAGTTGTCAGGGGAGGCTGAGTCAGAACATGACTTCAATGTGACTAGATCATGATAAAAACAGAAGTTGCTGGAAAAGCTTAGCAGGTCTGGCAAATCAGAATACCGTTCAGAGGACAGATCGATAGACCTGAAATATTAACTCTGATTTCTCTTCATAGATGCTGCCAGACCTGCTGAGCTTTTCCAGGAACTTCTGCTTTTGTTTCTGATTTACAGCATCTGCATTTCTTTTGGTTTATATTTCGATCATGACAAGGTTGGGGGAACAGCCACCAACTGTTGAAACTGGGAACTCATTTCATTGTTACAGTTCATATCCAAACATTATTTTTATTCATTTGAGACATCTGTATCTCTGACTAGGCTTGCATTTATTGCTCACAGGGCTGTGGGTCTGGAGTCACATGTCGGCCAGACCAGGTAAGGATGGAAGATTCCTTCACTAAAGGACATTAGTGAACCAGATGGTTCACCAGTAAAACTCAGTATGTTTGGGTTATCTTTATTAAAAGACTCCATTAAGGGAGAGTGTTGCAGACACATATGGTCTTTTGTTTTTGTGTGAGCGTGCTTGATAGCCATGGCTTAGAAAGATCATTAATTTCTGAAGAATCAAGGATGATAGTGATTTGCAAAAAGCATATGACATTTACTTGTGATTCAGATCGTGTTTTTAAGCAGAAGGGCTGGAAGAATCTGGCTATGTGAACAAAAATAGAACTTTATAATCAAGATTGAAATAAGCATACCTATCAAACTGACATCCACTTTCAAATCAATGTCACTAATACTGACACTTTGACCGTGAAACTGGGCAGAAGGGAGATCAAGCTCTGCATGACCATTCGCTAATACAACTCCAACATTTTTGGATTAAAAGTAACTGAGGGGGTAAGAGAGTAAAAGGAATCATATCTTACTTAAAAGGAGATCATTAGGGTTAGGCTGGTGCTTAAAACCAAATCCCAGTTGTTAAAGATCTTTGGTCTTTAGTTACTCATAGACGTGAACATTAATTGCCCATTTGATATCATCGAGTGATTTGCTAAGCCAGCATTGGGAAGTGAAACATGTTACAGGTAAGATATTAGCATGGATAGAAGATTGTTTAACTAATAGAAAGCAAAAGTGGGGATAAATGGGTATTCTTCTGGCTGATGAACAGTGGCTAACTGTGTGCCTCAGGACTTAGTGATGGGACTGCAATTCTTGACAATTTCCATAGATGGTTCAGAATTGGGGTCCGAGTGAGGTGTGTCAAAGTTTGCAGATGACACTAGAATGAGAGAGATATAGGTAAGTTAATTGACTGGGCAAGGGTCTGACAGGTAGAATACAATGTTGATAAATGTGAGTTCATTCATTTTGGTCGGAATAATAGCAAAATGGACTAATTTTTAAATGGTGACAAATTGCAGCTTGCTGCTGTTCAGAGTCCCGGGTGTCCTTGTGCACAAATCACAAAGTTGGTTTGCAATGCAGATGGTAATTAAGGAGGTAAATGGAATATTGTACTTCATTGATAGAGGGACGGAGTTTAAAATTAGGGAGGTTATGCTACAGCTGTATACCTGGAGTACTGTGTACAGTTTGGTCTCCTTGAGAAAGGATGGACTGACACTGGAGGGATTGCAGAGGATGTTCACTCCGTTGATTTTCAAATTGAGGGGGTTGGCTTTTGAGGAGAGATTGTAGGATTATACTCATTGGAATTTAGAAGGATGAGCGGGCATCTTACAGGAACATCAAATTATGAAGGGAACACATAAGGTAGAAGCAGGGAGCGTGGGAAACTAGAATGGGGGCATAGTCTCAAAAGGAGCAGATCCACGACTGAATTGAGGAAGAACTACTTCAGTCAAAAACTTGAGAATCTGTGGGATTCCCTGCTAAGAACTTGAGGCTAGCTTGTTGACTGTTTTTAAGGCAATGGAAATAGATTTTTAAAAAGTAAAGAAATTAAGGGTTATGGTGAATGGGCGAGTTAGTGGAGCTGAGTCCATGAAAACACCAACCATGATCTTTGTGATTCACGAAGCAAGCTGGACAGGCCAGATTGTCCACTCCCGCTTGTACTTATTTTCTAATGTAACCACATTGCTATGGATCCGGAGTAACACATGGGCCAGTTTGCCTTCCTGACAGGAATTAGATCGGATTTTATGGCAATCTCAAAGCCACCATTACTGAAACTAGATATTGATTTCCCATTTATTTAAAACATTGCAAGCCCCCAATTACTGTGTTGGGTTTTGAACTTGCATCCCTATGCCATATCTCTCCTCATAAGCCAACCCTTTCAAAAATCAACGTAATGAACATCCTCTGCAATCCTCCAGTGCCAGTCCATCCTTTCTCAAGGAGACCAAAACTGTACACAGTACTCCAGGTATGACCTCATTTGCACTGTATACAGCTGTAGCATAACGTCCCTAATTTTAAACTCCGCCCCTCTAGCAATGAAGTACAATATTGTTTACAAGTCTCAGAACATAGCCACTAAGTGACTCCTCATTTGGAGCTTTCTTATAATCTAACATTCTGTGGGCCATGCGCACCACTGACTATGATCAATGTTCTCTCAACTGCTCTGGAGGCAGTTGTGAGCCATATTCTTGAATCATTGTAGTTAATGGTATTGGAACACCTACAGTGCTGTTCATGAGGGAGTTCAAATATCTTGAACCAGTGTTAGCAAAAAAGAAATGATATAGTTTCACGTTACGAGGGTATGGGGCTTAGAGGATAACTGACAGCATGTGCATGCTGTCCTCATCCTTCTCAATGTAGGTTTCGCAAGTTAGGAAAGTGCTGTTGAAGAAGCCTTGCTGAGTTGCTGTGGTGCATCTTGAATGTTATATACTGTTTACCAGTGATGAAGGGAATTTAAGATCGTGAATGAAAGTGCCATCAATTCCAATGTGTCGTTCCAATGGTATTGAACATCCTGAGTTTCGCTGAAGCTGCATGTAACCAGATAATTGGAAATTACACATCTGTGCTCAATATAAACAAGTTAGACTTGAACCAGGAAAGTTGATGAGTAAGTTTGCAAATCATATAGAATTGGTGGGTGGTAAATAGTGAGGATAGCCTTAGATTATGAAGATATGAATGGGCTGGTCAATGGTAAATGGAATTCCATGGCCTAGAGGCCTAAGTGAAGGGGGGATGGTCCCCATGCCCGGAACAGAGCAGGGACAGTTGGACTGGCGACTGGCGCAGGTGGTCAGTGGTTTGAGGGCTTGGTCAGATGATGTGTGGAAGAACCCTGCACTGATCTACTGCAAGCTCTTGCAGTAGAAAGACTGTAATATTTATCTTTTTAAACTTTATTTTTTATTTTTCTGACTTATACTATTAATCACTATAAGGTAAAGTAACATCTTGTTTTCTTTGTTCCTCTATTTAATATCTAAGATTTGTACCTAGGTAACTTGTACCCAAGACAGCGTCATGTGGGGCTGACATTATAAACTTTTCAGTATACTCCAGTACTTGATAACACGTGACAATAAACCTAATTCTAAAGATAAGTGTGAGGTAATGCACTTAAGCAGCACAAACAACACAAGGAAACACATGATGAACAATAGGTCTATCAGAAATACACAAGAATCAGGGCAATTTTGGTGTGTATGTCCACTGTTCCCTTAAGGTAGCAGGACAGATAGATAAAGTGATTAAGAACGCATATGGGGTGCTTACCTTTATTAGCCAACGTATAGAGTTTAAGAACAGAAAATTAACGCTGGAACTGTCAGAAAAGTTGGTTCAGCCATAGCTACAGTACTGTGTTCAGTTCTGGATACCACATTATAGAAGGGATGTCATAGTACTGGAGGGATTATAGAGGAGATTTATCAGGATGTTGCTGGGCTTGAAGCAGAGGTGTTTGAGGGGGTGGGACATGATTAAGATGTATAAAATAATGAGGGGTAGACTTTTTAAGAAGGGCAAAGGGGAAAAACCAGGGGACAAGAGATCAGTTACAAATACAGATCAACTGAATCCTTCGAAATTTTCAATTATCAGAGAGAGAAGGCATGCCTGACAAACCCCTCAGAATTGTTTTGAAGAGGTGACTGAGATAGTGGACAGGGGAATGTATATGGATGTTTATTATATGGACTTGAAGAGCACTTTTGATAAAATCCCACATAAGGGACTGTTAACTAAGAAAGCAGCCCATGGGAGTGAGGGCAAATTACTAAAATGGCTTGGAAATTGCTTCAGTGGCAAGCAACAGAACCTAGGGATATTGGGTAGGTACTCAAATTGTCAGAATGTGACATTGGTGTCCACAACGAATTATTCAGATTACTTACGATTGACTTAGAAAATAGCATAGAAAGTCATATACGAAAGAGACCTGGGGATTCAGGTGCACAGACCTTTAAAGTACTACAAAGAGGTGCAAAGATTAATCAAGGCAGCTAATGGAATATTGACTTTATAGCTAGAGGACTGGAATATAATGAAATAGGAGTTATGCTGCAGTTATACAAAACCCTTGTTAGACCTCACTTGGAATACTATGAATAGATCTGGGCATCACACCTTCGGAAGGATATACTGGCCTTGGAAAGCCTACATAATGTAGGTTTACAACAATGATACTGGGGCTTCAGGGATTAAATTATGGGGAAGATTACACAAATTAGGCCTGCTTTCTCTACAATTCATAAAATTAAGGGGTGATCTGATCGAAGTCTTCATGATAACAACAGGAAAAGACAGGGTAGATAAAGCTAAACTATTTCCACTGGTTGGACATTCCAGAACTACAGGGCACAGTTTAAAAATCAGGGTCAGACTGTTTAGGACAGATGTCAGAAAACACTTCTGCCCAGAAAGGATGATCAAGGTTTGGACCTCTCTTCCACAAAAGGTAATTGATGCTGGATCAGATGGCAACTTTAAATCAAAGTTAGATAAATGTTTACAGCAAAGGAATTAAAGGATACAGGCTGAAGGCAGGTATGGAGCTCGGCCACAAATTAGCCATCTCACTTAAGGGTGGAGCAGGGTCAAGTCATGCTCCTAGACAAAGAAGGACAATTCCCCCTTGGTAGAGAGATCAATGACTGGGGTGCATAAATTTACAATAAGGAGCAGGTGGTTTAGAGAGGATGTGAGGAAAGATATTTTTCACTTGAAGTAGTGGGAATCCGGAACATACTGCTGGTAAGGGTGATAGAGACAGAAACCCTGATAACATATAAGAAGTATTTAGACGTACTCTTGCAATACCAAAGATGGACAAGACTTTGGGCTAAGTGCTGAAAAATGGATTTAGAATAGTTAGATGATTGCTTTTGAACAGAGCAGACTTGATGGACTGAAGATCTTTTGTGCCATAAATCTCTATTACTATATACACCTGGCGTGTACCTTGTAGATACTAGAAAACCTTTGCGGCAGCCAGGAGGTAGACATTATGCATCCGTAATTCATAGCCTTTACTTTGATCTTGTAGCCATAGAATTTTCTTAAAAAACATATATACATTTCAAGAAGTCAGCTGTGATAAAATGCTCTCCCACCTTCTCTAGATGCATGCGACTCGTAGAACATTCAAGAAGTCCAACAACGGCAAGACAAAGCAGCCCACCTGATTGGCATGTCACCCACCATATTCAACATTCACCTCTTTCCAACACTACTGTAATGCCAAGAGGATACATTGCACCAACATAACCATGCTCCTATAACAACACCTTCCTAACCAGCGAACCCGATGACCTAGAAGGGGGTAGATGATTCACAGTAACGCCACACACTCCAAACATCATCATCCTGACTTGAAATTATATTGTAATTCCTTCATTGCCTGAGGTCAAAATCCTGGAACACTAACAGCACTATGGGAGTCCCCATACCATATGCTGCAGTGGTTTACAAAGGCTCTCCACCTTCTCCGAACTGACACTTCAGAACTACATACACCTCTTGTCAAGGTGTTCCAGTGCAATTACAACACCAGTACTTACCCAGCACTGCCCCCTCAAAATCCCTGCATTTTCCATGGCTAATCCACTTAGCCTGCACATCCCTGAACACTACGGGGCAATTTAGCATGGCCAATCTATCCAACCTGCATACCTTTGGACTGCGGGAGGAAACTGCAATACCCAGACAAAATGTATGCAGATTCAGGGAGAACATGTACATTCCATAGTCACCCAAGGCTGAAATTGAACCCAAGTACGAAATTGAACCCAAGTCCCTAGTGCTCTGCGGCAGCAGTACTATCCACAGTGCCACCATTTCACCCTATTCACAAAAAGGGAACAAATTCAACCTAGTCAATTACCAATGTAACAGCCTACTCTGAATCATTATCAATGACTGAATGGGATTTCAATGGTGCTATCAAGCAGCATTTACAAAAGGGATAACATGCACACTGATACTCAGTTTGTGTTGCACAATCCTGACCTCATCACATCCTTGGTCTAGACCTAGACAAGAGAGCTGATCTCCAGACAGGAAGTGAGAGTGACTGCCCTTAACAACAAGTAGCATTCGGTAGCATATAGTATCAAGAAACCTGAGAAAATTGCCCACTCTTTGAAGTCATACTCAGCACAAACTGAAGATGGTTGTGATTTTTGGAGGTCAGTCCTCTCAACTTCAGGAAATCTCTGGAAATCCTTAAGATGATGTTCTAGGCCCAATCATCTTCAGCTGGTTCATCAATGACCTTCCTCTCAGAAGGTCAGCAGTGGGGGTGTTTGCTGCTGATTGCATAATATTTAGTCTCACTTGTGATTCCTCAGAACTAAAGCAGCCCATGTCTAAATGCAGGCTTGAACTAACAAGTAATATTCATGCCACACAAATACCAGACAACCACTATCTCCATGAAGAGATAATCTAATCATCACTCCAATGTCCAATTCTATTACCATCAGTGAAACACCAACACCAACCCCCCCAATCAACATCCTGGGGGGTACCATTGACCAGAAACTGAATTGGAGAAGCCATACAAGTACTGTGGCTGCAACAAATGCCATAGGAATTCTGCAGAGACTAACTCATCGTCCTGTCTCCCTTATTGCAGTTCTCCATGCACAAGGCATATACTAGAAGTGTCATGGAGTACTCTCTCCAACAACTAGTTTGACACCAACCAGAATAAATTCAGCTTGCAGGGCTCATGTGGTGCAGTGGTAGTGTCCCGAATGAGGCATGGGCCTTGTGCCAAGTCCCTTCTGTGCCAGAGGTGTCAAAAATATCTCTGAACAGGTTAATGAGGAAACATCCAAAGCAGCCCACTTCATTGGTAACCCTTCTAACATATTCAAAATTTAACTCAAGGGCAGATGCTTGAGAACACATTCATCTGCAAGTTCCTCTCCAAACTAAACTTTATCCTTCATTCTCACTGGCTCAAAATCCTAGAACATCCTCCCTAACTGCACTGTCAATACACTTCAAAGAACTTTAGTGGTTCAAGAAAGCAGCTCACCACCATTTTCTCCAGGGCAATAGGAATGGGCAATAAATGATGGCCTAACTAGCCACATTCATATTCCATGAACCAATAAACAAATCAATGATAGTTTTACAGAGTATCTCTCAATCAATTTGTTACTTGAAGAGAAATTTTGCTAGCAGCTGTGGTGGAATTTGAATCACAGTCTCTACAGCATCACAGTCCCCAGGATTCCAAGAGACTTTTATTGGACTCAAAATGTTAATTCTTGCTTCTCTTTCCATAGATGCTGCCAAACCTGTTGAGTTTCTCCAGCATTTGCTTTTTTTTTTATTTCAGACTTTCAGGATTCCAAGTGTTTTTCTTTTGTCTCCAGAGCATTAGTCTGAGTTACTGATACTAATTAGCATTAGTCTGGATTAGTAACCCAGAGACAATAACACTACATTGTATCCCTTTGGGTACTCTTATTAAGTTTCTAATCAATAATGCTCCCTAGAATGCCAATGGTAGGGGTATCACTGGTGGTAATGACAATGAATGTCAAGGCAAGGTGGTTACAAATCCATCTTGGTCAGGGCAGACAGTGACTTGCATTTAAGTGTCAAGTAACATTTGTGGCACATATCATCCAAGGTACAAATGTCATTGAGGTTTTGCTATTTATGGCCAGTGATTACTTCAATGTGAGGAAATGCAGATGCAAATGAAGTTATCTAGAGGATGGGTTCTACCTATTTTCGAACCAACCTGTTTTGAGATGCTATTACTTCTCTGGAGCAGATGAGATTGGCTCAGAGGTAGGGACACTATCAAAGGTAGGTCCAGAGTTCTCGAAACTATTTTCTAGTAGTCCAGAATTTAGCACTAACTGGGAGTCAAGCTTCGAAAACAAGCATCAGCAGTATAGGTGATTTTGCATCACTAAATGTTTAAGCTAATTAATGCTCTCCAAGTGACTGTTGCTAACTGCACAAACCCACCTCAGAACTCACTCAACATTATAAAAAAAGTTGAACTCTCCCCTCAAAGTACCGCCTTGGAAGATAATCAGATCACACTCCCACTCTGCATCCCACCTTCCCAAGATGATAGTGTGAGCAAAACGTTTCCCTGATGCTTGGAAATTTTATATAGTTCATATTGAAGACGATCCCAAGGCAGACATCGATATTCATCAACAAACGGTCAACTCAGAATTACCTTAACTTTGCTCCAACATCGCTGCATCACTCTGCCTCATGTATTCCTGATGAAGGGCTTTTGCCTGAAACGTCGATTTTACTGCTCCTCGGATGCTGCCTGAACTGCTGTGCTTTTCCAGCACCACTCTAATCTAGAATCTGGTTGCCAGCATCTGCAGTCATTGTTTTTACCTACTCTGCCTCATGTTCACAGGGAACCAATTCTTCCAGCCTTCTCTTCCCTTTGTTTCATTGAAACAAAAACAGGTATTAAAATTAGCAATGGTATTCATGCAAAGCTCCAGCTCAGGCAGGGTGCACGGGCTTACCAGTAAATTTATAAATGAAAGAATTAACAACCGTAAAGAACACACTGAACAGTCCTTACCCGTAACTGATTGCCTCTCTGTACTCCAAGTCGCTGGTGCATTTGAAGGAAAGTACAAGAAGGGTTTATTTGGCTTGCCATTTTAAACTAATTCACGTTTCCAACAGAAGCTGAAGCCCAAAAACAGTTAACAGCCTTTAAAAGCTATTACCTTGAATGACTGTAACCAAATTCCATCCTCTATTTTTTCCAACTGAAACATAGAACAAGTTGGCACTTGTTTGTGACCAATAACTGAAAGCAGCATCTAAACCTACCTAACTCAACAAATGGATAAGTGCACATCATAGAAACACCTCAATAAGCAAAACCTTCTTCCAAGAGCTCTCCAGAATAATATATTAGTTGTGCCATTAACATTTATGCCAAAATACTCAAAACAGAAGGATCACATTCAAAGTTCCAACTTTAGAAATACTGATGTCCATAATGCAAAAGGGAGCAATATTCAAACAAGTTTCTTTTGCATGAAAATATCATAAAGGTACTCTTGAGGTCTCATCCTGAAAAATTTGATTCTGTTGGAGGACTTTGGATACAAATGTATCTTGCTTACTAGCTTTCCCATTACAAATTTACTGGGAAAACAGGTGATGGGAAGATTGTATGCTGCCTCAACACTCAATACAGAGTTGGAGGTCCCCTGACATATGAGAGGAGTGATGGTGGATGGAGTCAGCAGTGAGTACATTGAAGCGTGTTGAGCCAGAAGAATCAGAGGCAAATGGCAGTTCTGATCTGATTCAGAAAGAAACACAATTTCTTATCAGAAAAAGAAACCTTGATTCAGTCATCAACTTTCACCCTCAGGGAGCATCAAGGATATTTGGTTCAACCACCTCCATGGCTGCTGGGATTGCATAACTCAACACACATCAAGGAGAGATCTGCAGTCCTGTAGTTGGGCACAGCTTGGAAATACTCCAGACAGTGCACATAAACATGTAGCCAACTGATAAAATGAGGGCAGGAACAAAATTCAGCAACTATTTTAATGCATGAGAAGGTAGAATTACATTTTTTTTTGAATGAGAAAACTGAAGCTTCTGAACTCATTCAAATGACATGATAAATGGTGTTGGAACTAGCTAAAGCTGAGTGTCAATTGATCTGCACAATATTAAGTTAGTATAACATCTCCTTAACTTGATGCAATATACAGAATACTGACTGGTGCAAACTGGGATTTCTCCCAAGGAGGGAAATATTTTGCTGTCAAGACACTAGAAAAATTTGGCAAACAGGAAGTAGATTAGGATTTGGTGCTGCTTCTGGCCAGCATCAAAATGCTGAACAGTTTATGCTGAGTTACCATTTACTGACTTGTTGCTCAACTATGAATGTTTCTACAAATCACACAAATGCCCGTAATACTTTCCATTTGGTTAAGAAGAATTACGAAAGAGGTTTACCAAAGTGAAGTCATATCAATGACTGATGCTCCAATTGATGAAGTTACAGCCCCAGCCTATGCACTTTGGCAATCAGGTCTATCAAACACAACTATCTCATCCACTTATGTTTACACTGCTCACTCAATGAATTACAATGTTTGAATTTTACACACTTAAAAGGACTGATCTTTGTGCAATTACTGTATTTATGGATGAATCCCAAATCACAAAGTCAAGATACATTAGTATCAGCAATTTTGAGATATCTGGGTCACAGTTGCAATAGAGATGCAAATTTTACGTGTTCTCAGAGAAAGAGTCTGAGAACATTTTGTACACCTGTAAGAGAACATAGCATCCACCTCAAATTTAGTCTCCTTCAGTCAATATTTTCAGAAAACAAAGATCCTAAATGAGCTATTAGTTCTGAGCCTAGCCAAGTGAGACAGCATGAGCAGATTATCAGAAGATTAGATAGGGTGGACAGGGAGAGCCTTTTTCCAAGTATGGTGACAGCGAGCACGAGGGGGCATAGCTTTAAATTGAGGAGTGATAGATGTAGGAAAGATGTCAGAGGTAGTTTCTTTACTCAGAGAGTAGTAAGGGTATAGAATGCTTTGCCTGCAACGGTAGTAGATTCGCCAACTTTAAGTACATTTAAGTCGTCATTGGACAGGCATATGGACGTACATGGAATAGTGTAGGTTAGATGGGCTTCAGATTGATATGACAGGTCGGCGCAACATCAAGGGTCGAAGGGCCTGTACTGCGCTGTAATGTTCAATGTTCGATTATGCTCGTTGTCCTGCTCATTAGCCAGATTGCACTACACATTTATTTTGATCAGCTACTGTCAGCATGGTGGCTCAGTGGTTAGGACTGCTGCCACACAGCGTCAGGGACCCAGGTTCGATTCCAACCACGGGCGACTATCTGTGTGGAGTTTGCACATTCTCCCTGTGTCGGTGTGGGTTTCCTCCAGTTTCCTCCCACTGTCCGAAGATGTGCAGGTTAGGTGGTCATGCTAAATTGCCCACAGTGTTCATGGATGTGTGGTCTAGGTGCATTAGTCAGGGGTAAATATAGGGTAGGTTACCTTTCGGACGGTTGGCATGGACTTTCGGGGCTGAAGGGCCACACTAGGGATTCTATGATTCTATGTCAGTACGGAAACTAGCATCTGTGCCTTTTAATGCTCACCCGGGTTCTCTGATGTCTCTTGCAACACGATAATTCCAGTCCCGATAAAAATCATTTTCCTTGTCAAAATCATCATCGCCAATGGTGACATTGAACCGTTTCTCCTCAAAGTCTGGTTCTTGTTCCTTCCTGATGGTGGCTTTTTTCAGCATCTAAAAGTAAAAGCATGAAAGACTGAGAACAAATCCAAACATCAATTCAGCAAATAATCAATTATCTTTGCTGCACTTCTCTCCTTACTTGCTATTCAAAACCAGGTATCACCTGGACTCACTGTGACTATCAATAAAGAAGTAACCAGTAGCCTCATACATTACATTTGATGTTTTGAAAGTGATATGTTGAACTCCAGCTGAAATGGTTTGAGTCAACTGATTCCAAAAAGATGGAACAAGGAAAAGTCACTCGACCAAGCCAAACACATATGAAAATCTTCACTTTAAACTGTGGCTTAGTGAATAACATGCTCACCTTGGTCAAAAGGTTATAGTTTCAAATCATCATTCAGACAGACATTCCAGTGCACTACAGGGGATTCAGCGATGTGCACTGGGCAAGGCAACACTATTCTGGTAATAGGGTGGCAGACAAGTGCATGTTGGGCTGGGGGAAGGATTGACTACCTTTTGGTGAGAATAGTCAATTAGTGCTTGAAATTTGAAGCAAGTTACTGTTCACCTCTTTTGCATGTCGTAAGCCTCTTTCCCATGCACTCTCTGCTGGAGGTTCCAAGGGAATGGGTGGCATCAATTCATCAATCACTGGAGCACCCTGGTTCGGAAAGAGAGAATCCTTTGCGTAAACAATATTGTCACAGCTTAAACTTTATACAGAATTATATAATTGGAATCTTAATCCTCAGCAGCCACAGGCAGATACAGCAGGCCTCACAATAAAGTCTCCAAATAAAGGATATTGGCTGCCATCTACTGGTAGCGCTGGGTCTGCAGGTGGTAGCAATGTTGTGAACCTGAATTATTCCATACACAATAATTAAAAATAACACATTCTTCATCAAGTAGCCACACACGTTCACCTCAGAGAATGATGGCAGAGTGGCCATGTCAGTGTACTAGCAACCGAAAGACCAGGAAATGTTCAGGAAACTCATGTTCAAATCCAGGGCTTGGATTCATTACTCATGTTGACACTCTGATGTACCCAGGGAGTGTCTTTCCAGGTGATAAAGTGAACCTGGGCACTCTCACGTGGACACATAAGGCCCAAAATAGACTGAAAGAAGAGAAGTCTCTTGACTCTTCCCAGCCCCCCTCATTCCAACATTACTGGATATGCTTTTAGCTGTAAGATACAGGTGAAGCAACACACTATTCTGCCCTCTAGTCAATAAGATCATTAAGGAGAGAAAGGGCAATAGGAATATATTCAAGAGGGAAACCAGGAGGGCAAAAGGGGGTGCATGAGATAGCCTTGGAAAATAAAGTTAGGGAGTATCTAAATAGATTCTACTAATATGTTAAGGACAAAAGAGTAACTAGGGCGAGAATTGGGTCCCTTAAAGATCAACAAGGTCCTCTATGTGGAACTGCAGGAGATGGATAAAATACTAAAGGAATATTTTTGCATTAGTTTTTACTGTGGAGAAGGAAATAGAAGCTAGAGAACTTGGAGAAATAAACAGTGATAGCTTGTTAAGTGGCGAAATTACAGAGGTAGCGGTGCTGAACATGTTAAAACACATAAATCCCTGGGACCTTTGTGGGAAGCTCCGGAAGTGATTGATGGGCCCCTTCCTGAGATATTTGTATCATCAACAGCCATAGATGAGGTGCAGAAAGACTGGAAGTTGGCTAAGGTCGTGTCATTATTTAAGAAAGGTGGTAAGGAAAAGCCAGAGAAATATAGACCAGTCAGCATGACATCAATTGAGGGTAAGTTGTGAGAGGAGACTCCAAGTGATAGGATTTACATGTAATGGGAAAGGCAAGCGCTGAATAGGGATAGTCAACATGACTTTGTGTAGGAAATCATGTCTTATTAACCAGAGTTATTTTTAAAAAGAGTGATAAAGAAGATTGAGGATAGCAAAGCAGTGGATGAAGTCTTGGACTTCAGTAAGGTGTTCGACAAGCTTCCGCATGGTAGACTGGTTAGCAAGTTTAGATCACATGGGACCCAAAGAGGGCTAGCTATTTGAAAACAAAATTGGCTTGAAGGTAGGAGACAGAGGGTGGTTGTGAAGGGTCGATTTCTGGTCTGGAGGCCTGTAACCAGTGGTGTACACAAGGGTCGCTGCTGGGCCTACTGTTTTTTGTCATGTATACAAATGATTTGGTTGCGAAAGTAGGACGTATAGTTAGAAAGTTTACAGATTACACCAAAATTGGTGGTTTAGTGGACAACAAAGAGGGTTATCTCAGAGTACAACAGGAACTTGATTACATGGGCCAAAGAGTAGCAGTTGGAGTTTAGCTTAGATGAACGTGAGGTGTTGTATTTTGGAAAAGCAAATCAGAGCAGGATGTATACACTTAATAAAAGATTCTGGGTATTGTTGCCACACAAAGAGACCTTGGGGTGTAGTTTCATAGTTGCTTGAAAGCAGAGTCTCAGGTAGACAAGAAATCATCTGGTACACTTGCCTTTATTGGTGAGTGCATTGAGAATGGGCATTGGACAGTCAAGTTGCAGCAGTACAGGACTTTGGTTACTCCAATTTTCAAATACTGCGTTCAATTCTGGTCTCCTTGCGACATGAAAAATGTTGTGAAATTTGAAAGGGTTCAGAAAATATTGACAAGGATGTTGCCGGGGTTGGAGGGTTCAAGCTATAGGGAGAGGCTGAATAGGCTGGGTCTATTTTCCCTGGAGCATCAGAGGTTGAGGGGTGACCTTATAAAGGTTGATAAAATCATAAGATGCACGGTTAGGGTGAATAGCCAAGGTCTTTTTCCCAGACGAGGGTAGTCGAAACCTAGAGGTCATAGGTTTAAGGTGGGAGGCAAAAGATGTAAAAGGGACCTAAGGGGCAACATTTTCACACAGAGAGTACAGTGTGTATGGAATGAGCTGCCAGAGGTGGTGGTGGTGAAGGTGAGTAGGATTACAACATTTAAAAGGTGTCTGGATGGTACATGAATAGGAAGGGTTTAGAGGGATATGAGCTAATGCTGGCAAATGGGACACGATTTATTTCGGATATCTGGTCATTACTGACAAGTTGGACTGACGATTATTTTCAAACTTCAATCTCCTAGCAACAAAGCTCAAAACTCCATTTTGCCTTTTCAATTACTTCCTGGACCTACATCTAACTTTCCTGAGCTGTAAAACCCTAGAATTCCACCTGGCTCAAATCTCAACTCCTCTTTCGTTTCAACTCCTCCTTGTCCTCAACTCTATATGTTATAATAATCAATCTACCTCCTCTTTAAATACTTTAAATGATCTAACCTACATAATCCTCTAGGATAGGGTATTCCAGACATTCACTACCCTCTGGGGGAAGAAATTCTTTTGAACCTCAGTGGTAAATGAGTGTCCCTTTATGCTGGAGCTATGTTCCCTAATCCAAGACTCCATTAGTGGAGACATCTGTTCAACATCTACCTTGTAAAACTGTTATGAAGGTGTAGGTGTATACTGTATCTTTAAGAGAGGGTGGAAGCTGGCACGGACCGAGAGAGGCACAGAGTGTGCTGAAAAATTTTAAAATGTAACATTTGGTTGTGATACAAATAGCTGAAGCTGCATTGCTACATTAAACAACAAATTCGAATTTGGCTAATCCAGTTTAAATTATGCCCCAAGACACCAAAATCTAATCGCGTTTCAGTTCTACAGTTTTGGATTATATCAAACCAATGAGGTGGTCTGATGTTTTGCAGTATATAAAATCTGGCATTTTGAACAGTTATCCAGAATGGCAAAGAGCATCAACGAAAATACAGCTTGCACAGTCTCTCTCTGAAAGGTATCTTTTCATAAGGAATTTGTGAAGCAGAAGACCGAAAAAAAGACCCAAGAAAGTACATATGATGATATCAAGAGAAAAGCGACAACTGGCTGGTTTTGAAATGTGATTTTTTTTTGTTAAACTTAATCGAGGGTTTTAGGAGATCAGTATAGTGTTGTAGAGTGGGAGGTTGATAAATTGATAAAATGAAGTGACACAGTCTCTGCAGAAGACAAATCCAGTGTTTTCCTTGGGAAAATGGGTGACCTAGACATAATGTTTTTGCAAGCTATATCAGAGATGGTTGGTGTTTAACGTTCTCGTGTTTCTTGGAGTTTTTTCTTTACATAGAGGGATTTTTGTAGTTCTTTGTCACTCATACTTTAACAAATTACTAGGCGAGGTGAGCTTTTCCGTGGGTCTGGTTCAAATTGGCAGAAGGGTTTACCCAGTGTCGCTACAAAACCCTTTCAATAATCTTGTGTATTTCACTCACAACACACCTCATTCTTTTAAACGCTAATGAATAAAGGTCTAACTTACTTAGCTGCTCTTGATAGCATTTTTAAAAATTCACTCCTAGAATGAGGTTATTGCCCATCCCTAATTGCACAGCATGTTGCTACATTAAACTCCATTTGTCAACTTCTTATCCACTCACTCAATCTAAAATCCTTATGTCCTCATCACAACATGCTCCCCACCTACTTTTGTAAAGTCAGCAAAATTGGATACATTGCACTCTGCCCCCACTCTATGATGTTAAGATAAATCCTAAATAATTGAGGATCTCTGACTGATTCGTGTGGTACACCACTTGTTACATATTTCCAACCTGAAAAGATCCATTATCCCAACTGCCTTGTGGATTTTAACTAGTCCTCAACTCATGCTAACATATTACTCCCAATACCATGAGCTCTTACTTTGTGCAATAGCCTTTTATATGGCACCTTATCAAACGCTTTCAGGAAATCTAAAGACACAGCATCCACTGGTTCCCCTTTATCAACTCTGCTGATTATATCCTCAAAGAATTCTAGCAAATTTGTCAAAAAGATTTCCCTTTCATAAAATTGTGTCGACTTGATTTGATTGCGCTAAGCTGTTCTAAGTGCTGCTATTTCTTCCTTAATGGACACTACCTCTTTTCCCCATATAGATGTTAGGTTAACTTGCCTATACAGAACAACCTTGATTATCTGAACATCAATTATCCAAATTTTGGATTATCCAAACAAGATCTCAAGGTGCAATAAAAACGCTGTCCATTATCCGAACAATCAGTTATCTGAACTTTCAGTTATCCAAACAAAATAATTCCCGTCCGTCTCGTTCAAATAATCGAGGTTGCTCTGTAATTTCTTGTTTTCTGTCTCCCTTCTTTCTTGGAAAGGCTGTCACATTAAATATTTTCCAGTCTGCTAGATCCCTTCCAGAATCAAGTAAATTCTGGGACATTTCAGCCAATGTATTCACTATCTCTCCAGCCACTTCCTTTAAAGCCCTTGGATCCCTTCATGTTCCAGAATAACTCCAATCTCAAAATCTCATAACCTTAATCTCCTTTCCTAATATCTCCTCAAAGCCCATCACAATGTCCAAAATCACTCCAAATATTCCTGCTTTCAAAAAACATAATTTTTATCTGATGACTTATTATAAAAGCCAGGGGATGACTTTTCTAATTAAACGCTATGTGAAAATAAATTATGATTTATTAAAGTTGTACATATGAGTACAATCATGTCAAAATGTTACACTAATCTTTGTACTCTGTAATTCAATGCAACTGAATTACAGGTGCAATTGCAAAGTGCTCAGAAATTAATAAGATTTATGGTGTTTGACTGCAGCTATTTTGGCTCAACAGGGTCGCCTGCAGGTAGCTACCATTAACTGCAGTGCTTTGTTTGGCTTGATGGCAGTTGAACGTGGTTTGGAATCACTCCATCGTACCCCAGGAGTGTGAACCTTGGCTTACAGAAATTTGAGGTGTAAATATTCACTTGAACAGTGTGAAGTTCAGCAAACACAAACTGCACTGCTTCTGAAAAAAAAAATTGGTCTTGAGATGTAATTATCGCTGGCTAGTGTAGAACTAATGCCCATCCACAGTTTCTCTGGAGGCGGCTGTGGTCAGACACCTTTTTGAATGCTGCAGTGCTGGTGGTGTAGGGTTACCCAGAGTGCTGTGAGGAAGACAGCTCCGTGATTTAGGGAATTTGGCAGTGAAGGAATGGTGATATATTTCTAAGTCAGGATGGTGTGTGGCTAGGAGGGGAAAATACAAGGGTGGCATTCCCAGGCAGCTGCTGCCCTTGTCCTTCCAGATGAAAGTGGTCATGGGTTTGGACAGTTGTGACTGGAAGACCTTTGATGAGTTACTGCAGTGTACCTTGTAGATGATACAGACTGCTGCAACAATGAAGGGAGTGAACATTGAAGGTGGATGGGGTACCAAACAAGAGGACTGTTTTATCCTGAATAGTTTGACTGTGCAGTAGATATTTTCTAATCAACCTGTTCAGAGATGTTATCCCATCTCTATGGTGCAGACAGGTCTTGAACTCAGGCTTTCTAGCTCAGAGGTAAGAAAGCACCGACCGATGTACAGAGAGATCTTGGCTTACAAGTCCATAATTCCCTGAAAGTGGCCATGCAAATACATAAGGTGGTAAAGACAGCACATGGCATGCTTGCTTTTATTGGATGGGGTACGGAGCACATGAGTTAGGATGTCATGTTGCAGCTTTATAAGATTTTGGATAGGCCATACTTAGAAAATTGCTTTAATTCTGCTTGCTACATTACAGGAAGGATGTGGAGTGGGTGCAGAATATGTTTCCCAGGATGGTGCCTGTATTTTAGGGTATAAGGTATATGGAGAGGCTAGAAAAACATGGATTGTTCTCTCTGGAATGGTGAAAGCTGAGGGGACATTTGATAGAATTCTATAAAATTATGAGATGCCCAGAAACGGTTGATGGTCAGAATCTTTTTCCCCAGAGTTGAAATGTCTAATACTAGGGGGCAGGCATTTAATATGAGAGCGGCAAAGTTCAAAGGTGATGTGATGGCCAGGCTTTTCACAGAGTGGTAGGAATCTGGAATGCGCTGCAGGGGTGGTGGTGGAGGCAGATTTGATAGAGGTATTTAAGGGACTTTTAGATAAGCACATGAATTTGCAGGTGATACAGGAATATGGACCAAGAGAAGGCTGAAGGGATTAATTTAATTTGGCGTCATGTTCGACACAACATCATGGGCTGAAGGGTCCATTCCTGTTCCATTCCCGCAATACCAGCTGCTAGACTGTGACTGCTGCCATGACGTTTTGACTTTGTAGTTCAGTCAGTGGTCGTCTACCAAATCACTCTTGGCGATAGATGCTCAATTTTCCCACTGAGTACATTCTGTGCTATTGCCATCTTCAGCAATTCTTCAAACTGGTGTTCAACATGTGGTAGTAATGACTCATCAATCGGGCATGGAAAGAAGGAGACAATTAGCAGGATATTTTGTTTGATCTGATGCATAACACTTTGCAGGTCCAGAGTTAAAATTGGAGGCTCCCAGAGGAAGTCTCTCCCAACTGTGTACCGCAGTCCCATTACCTCAGGTGAATATTTTGCAGATTTATACACAAACTCTCAATTCCTCAGAGAGGAGTTTTCTCTTTTTCGTCGATTTTGTTGAAATTTAGAAATATACAGAAAAAACCTTTTGCACCACAAATGTTATGAGATAGGGATATGACCAAACAAGTTAAATTCAAAATTTATTATTCAGGATTCTGGGATATTTGAGAGATCACATACTGTCATTCCATTTGAATTTTCTCAGAGAACCAATGGCTCATGTTATTGCACTGGACTGGAGCAAAGAACAAAAAATGAACAAATGACCAGTATAGCACAGGAACAGGCCCTTCAGCTCTCCAAGCATGTGCCAATGATCATGCCCTAACTAAACTAAAAAAATAAACTTTCTGCCCTTCTTCGGTCTGTATCCCTCTATTGCCTCCCCCATTCATGTGACCAACCAGATGGCTCTAAAATGTTGCAAATGTGCCTGCTGCCACCACCTCTTCTGGCAGTGCATTCCAGGATCCTACCACTCTGAGTGAAAAACTTCCCTCAAACTTTCCCCCTCTCACTGTGAACCTGTGCATCCTTGTAAGTGAAACTTCAACTCTGGGGAAAAAGCCCCTGACGATCTAAGGAGCAGGAGAGTTGACTTTGGCCAAAAGCCCTTATTCCTGGTGAAGGACTTTTGCCCAAAACGTCGACTCTCCTTATTCCTGGTGAAGGACTTTTGCCCAAAACGTCGACTCTCCTGCTCCTCAGATGCTGCCTGACCTGCTGTGCTTTCCCAGCACCATACTCTTTGATCTCCAGCATCTGCAGTTCTCATTTTCGCCTCTTACTATCTACCCTATCTATGCCTCTCACAATATTACAGACCTTGATCTGGACTATTATCAGCTGCCATATTTCCAGTGAAAACAATCCTAGTCTTTTTAACCTTTCTTCATGGCCATTGCCTTCAAGACCAGGCAACATCCTGGTGAACCTTCTCTACACTCTCTCCAAAACTTCCACATCCTTCTGGTTGTGTGGTGACCAAATCTGCACACAATACTCCAAATGCAGCCTGACAAGGGTTTTGCAAAGCTGCAACATAGCTTGCTAACTCTTGTATTCCATGCCCTAGCCGATGAAGGAATGCTGCATGCCTTCTTAATCATCTTGGTCACCTGTGTTGCCACTTTTAGGGAAATGTGGACCTGCACATTCAGATCCTTGTATGTTGGCGTTTCCAAGGGTTCTGCCATTTGTTGAATAATTCACACCTAAATTTGATTATCCAAAATGCATCATCTCACATTTGTCTGGATTAAATCCACCTGCCATTTCTGTGCCCAACTCACCAATCTATCTATATCCTGTTGGATGCTTTCACAATCATCGGCATTATCAGAAACTCCACCAATCTTCATGCCATCTGAAAACTTACTAATCAGACCACCCACATTTTCCTCCTGATCATTTATTTATACACTACAAACAACAGAGGAACATCACTAGTTTCCAGTCTACTTTCTGAAAAGCATCCTTCCACTGCTACTTTGTCTTCTATAACCAAGCCAATTTTGTATCAATCTAGTCAGCCCATCCCGAATCTCATGTGATTTTAGTTTTTAAACCAATCTGCCATGTGAGACTTTATCAAATGCTTCACTATAGTCCACATAAACTACATTCACAGCTCTTTACTCATCAATTATCTTTGCCATCTCTTCAAAAAATTCAATCAGGCTGGTGAGGCATGACTTCCTCCGTACAAAACCATGCGGCCTGTCACGAACTCGTCCATTTTCTTCCAAATGTGCTTATACCTTGTCCCTCAGTATCTTCTCAAGGGCTTTGTCAGTTTGTAGCTGCCTAACAATCCACATGAGGATTTCAACCAATTGAATTGAACTTGAACTGAATTTATTATCATGTGTACCAAGGCACAGTGTCAAAAACTTAACAAAAAGTGCTTGATCTTTTTTCCTTTCAGTCCTCTCTCAAAAAGTCCTCCTCCAACAAGAAATTTCTGAGTTGAGGAAGCTCTTGATGGCACTAAAACTTTACAAATGTATGACTAGACTACAAAGCATTTAAGTGAGATTTATAAACTTAGCTTAAATCAGTACTTACCAAAACATGTGTTTCCTGGAAAGAAAACAGAAAATCATATCATTAAAAAGAGAGCCTTTAACATTTAATTTTAAAAGTTCTGCCTAATTTCTGGATTGTTGATTAGAGAGATTTTACTTGATTAACAGTCATGCTTTAATTACTTAATGCCTTATCTCTTCTCTGAAAGCAAGTTTTCTTCAGATTACTTACTGCCTGATCAAATGCTTAGACCCACTGGTAACAGCCTTTTGTCTCTGTAACCGAGGGCTACTGAGATGTATACTATGGAGATCACAAAATCCCAACAATGTGGAAGCATGCCATTCACACCGAACCTCCAAAGAGCATCCCACCCATAACCACTCCTTCCACGAGTTTGCTCAAGTTCTCATCAGTTGTTTTTACAGATATTCGTACAAGAACAAATTTAGAGCTCGTCAACTGATCAAGCAACACTATCTTTTACAATCTTTTCCATATCTTCAATCTAACCTCCAAACTCATGATAAAATTAGTAAATCAGATGGATCACAGAAATGGTAGAACTGCCAGAGCTGCATGTCCCATTTTAGACAAGCAGTGAAGGACAGAACAGGAGCACAATCATTGTATAATACGTTTCCATTTACAGAAACATACATGACAAAATGTATCTTTAAACCAGTTGCAGTACGTTCCCATTTCTCGGAACACAAATACATCTTCAAGCAATGCCAACAAATAGAATTAATCAAATTAAGAGACACGTCAGACATCCTGGAAAATACTGCAATCTCAGATATCTGCCAGCCTGACATTGAGTGGTTTCCATTTCTGCTTACTTAAGGTTTGATTTGATTTATTGTAGTCACATGCGCCTAGATACAGTAAAAAGCGTTGTTTTGCGAGGAATACAGGAACATCATTGCAACCAAGCACAGACAGATCATCAGATGCTTAGACAGTGCGAGGCATTGGAGATGTAAAAAGCAAGATCAACATTATTTGAAGTTACAGAAGTCCATTCAGCAGTCTAATAATAGCTGGGAAGAAGCTGCTCTCGAACCTGTTGGTGCATGCCTTCAAGCTTCTCTACCGCCTGAGGGAAGATAGAGGTTGAAAGACAGCATTACAAGGGTGGGAGGGATCTTTGATAATGTTGACAGCCTTTTTGTGGCAATGAGAAATGTGAATGAAGTCCATGGATGGAGGCTTGGCTTCTGTGATGGACTGGACTATGTACACAACTTGCTGTAGTTTCTTACAGTCAGATCTCTGTCAGATGTGTGTGTTTGAAGGATGTGATATCACTGCAACTGACTTCCAGTTTTTATTATATGGGTTATCAGTATTCCATGATGTTGCTACTGGGTACGATTTTCTTTAGAATCTTCCATTAAGAAATTTTCACAGGATTAGTATAGCCCACAAGGTTATATTGCTCAGAAATATTTAATTGTCCATTTAAAATGTTAGTTGTATTGTTGAACTGGGAGTTCAGACATTAGTGCTGTCTCAGTGTAGATTGTGAGTGGACCAGTTGTACTTGACAGGATGCAGAGCTGGGCTGAGAAATGGCAGGTGGAGTCCAACCTGGATAAATGCGAAGTGGTGCATTTTGGAAGAGTGAACTTGAAGACTGAATATAGGATTAAAGACAGGTAGTGTGGAGGAACAGAGGGATTTTGGTGTTCAAGTGCACAGATCTCTCAAAGTTGTCACCCAAGTGGATAGGGTTGTTAAGAAAGCATATGGTGTTTTGGCTTTCATTAACAGGGGGATCGAGGTTAAGAGCCACGAGGTTTTGCTGTAGCTACAAAACCCTGGTGAGACCACACATGGAATATTATGTCCAGTTCTGGTCGCCCTGTTAGAGGAAAGATGTGGAGGCTTTGGACAGAGTGCAAAGAAGGTTTACCAGGATGCTGCCTGGACTGGAGGGTTTGTCTTACAAGGAGAGGTTGATTGAGCTCAGAATTCTCTCTCTGGAGAGGAGGAGGAAGAGAGGGGACTTGATTGAGTGTACAAGATAATGAGAGGCATGGATAAAGTCAATAGCCAGAGACTTTTCCCCATGGCAGGATTGACTGCCATGAGGGGTCATAGTTTTAAGATATCAGGAGGAAGGTATAGAGGAGAGGTCAGAGATAGGCTCTTTATACAGAGAGTTGTGAGTGCATAGAATGCATCACCAGCTGTAGTGGTGGAAGCACAATCATTAGGGACATTTAAGCGACTACTGGACATGTACATGGTCAGCAGTGAATTGAGGGGAGCATAGGTCAGGTTATTTTATTTTAGATTAGGAATAATCCTTGGCACAACATCATGGGCTGAAGAGCCTGTACTGTGCTGTACTTTTCTATGTTCTATGTTCTAATCTCTATGCAACAAGTTTAGAGTGCCCGTACATAAAAGGAAAAGTTTCAGAGCTGGAACGAGATCAGGTGCTTAACAGAAAACAATTCAGAAATGATAAACACCATCACCAAAATGATTTAGTTGAAGCGAAACTATAATTTATTACAACTGACTTCAATTTGTAGATGGAGCTAAATACAGGCACAACCAGGAGTGGAGGAAGTATAGAATCAGAGTCTAGAGAAGAGAAGTTCAAGAATGGTAACAGATGGAATTATAAAGGAGAGAAACCTAGTGGTAAGCTGCCAGCCCAGAAGCAATCATCTTGAATTGCGTTAAAAATCACACAACACCAGGTTATAGTCCAACAGGTTTAATTGGAAGCACACTAGCTTTCAGAGCGACGCTCCTTCATCAGGTGATTGTGTTGGACTATAATCTGGTGTTGTGTGATTTTTAACTTTGTACACCCCAGTCCAACACCGGCATCTTCGAATCACGATCTTGAATTGCGTTATTCCAGATAAAACAAATGGGATAAATACGTTAAAATAAATTAAAGGAATGTAGCGAAAGAAACCTTCAGATAGATGATATAGATGTCAAACAGTTAAAACAGAATCCATAAATATATTTTTAAAAGGAATTTCAAAAAATAGATGAAAAGGAGTAATATTAAAGAGTAGCAGGAATGAGATAGATAAGGTGGCTTAGGAAATTACCACAATACTGTTCAGCCAAATGGTCAATGTTTGCATTATAACAACCAGTGTTCACTTACCCAAGGGTTGGCCTGCATTAGTGGATGAGGTCCCAGGTGATGTCCTCCATTTGGTGAAAAAGGATCTGGTTTGGCTATCAGTGAATAATTTCCTTTGTCATTTATTCCTGGATGAATAAATCGACAATTATTTCCCCACGTGCAGTTACCTACAAAACAATAGATTTAAGAATACTGAGGACAGAAAATTCAATATGTTTAGTTATGTTTCAACACAAACTAATAGTAAGGAGTAATTGAATTATTCATCTATCAATCAATGTTGTTATAAGCACGGCTTAACTGAGTTGGCACCAACATACTCTGCCCAACAAACTTTGACCAATAAGTACCTTGATGCTGGACATGTTGGCTTGGGAGAGCAGCATTCGCAGCTCAGTAAAGAAGTCCTGGCATCAAGCACCATACCAGGATGTAAACACCTCATCTAAGTTAACAATGCTGTCTGTCACTGAACAAGGGCTTGTTGACAGGTCACCATTTTCAACAGGCATTAAATAGAGTATCTACTAAGCAGATGTAAAGAAAAGGGACATTTGAAGGAAATCAAACAACTCTCCCAATGTTCTAATCAACACCATTCTGCAAATAACAATTTACCAAATCAAATTAATTAACTATTTGTGGACCCTGACACATAATTAAAAACTGCAGCCAAACGATGTATTAAAAAGTGAATTTACGGGCTGTGAAGCAGTTTGGGCATTGAGTAAATGAGGATGCAATACAAATGCAACGTCCTACTTTCATCACCTCAGCAACACCCTCCAGTCCTATGTTCCAGCTGGAACCCTCTTATCACTATACACAAACCACATGTTTCCCGTTCACTGCTCCACCCTCTGCAGCACAGCCTCGAGGGCATCATATCCCTTAACTTTCCCTCGATATTCCAACTTTGCTCACTGTGCTTTCAAATCAAAAATGCTCAGTACCTACTTTCAGATGCTAAAATTAAAATCTTACTTGATAAAAGAGATTAATGGAGCTATTTGAAGAACAGCATGTTTACCACATTGGTATGTACAGCTTCAAAGTGTGTTTCAATTTCAGATGAAGATTGTGATGTTTACAATTTAAACTAATAGGTCCAGCTTTTATTCCGCTCATCTACATTTCAAATGAACATTTGATTCCATCAAATATTTTTCAAATGTTGGCGTTCCCCAATTCAGACAGTGATTGTTGCATGCCTAAAGGTGTACTCTCGAAGAGTGATTACTTCCAACTCATTGGTCCTCACTATAGTTTAGGTCATCTTTAGAAAATATCACAGAATCACAGAATTGTTATGGTGCAGAAGGGGGTTATTCAGCCCATTACATCTACACCAGCACTCTAAATGAGCATTAAGATTTAGTGCTATTCTCCTGGATTTTCCTCACAATATTATGACAGCAGTCACTCTTGAGACCAGCTGAGTTACTATCATCTAATAAAATTGTGGTGCTGGCAGATTTGAAAAAACTTGGGAGCACCCAGTCTGTGTGTTGATGGATAACTGAAATCCTTCCCAATTTTAGAAACACATTTCAAAGCAGACAGAAAGCATTGTTGCCCTATACCATGAAAAAGATAGGACTCAAAGTTTGTGCGAAGATTTGTAGCTCGGGTGCTCGTTGTTGTGGTTCTGTTCGCCGAGCTGGAAGTTTTTGTTGCAAACGTTTCGCCCCCTGGCTAGGCGACATCATCAGTACTTGGGAGCCTCCTGCGAAGCGCTTCTTTGATGTTTCCTCCGGTGTTTATAATGGTCTGTCCCTGCCACTTCCGGTTGTCAGTTTCAGCTGTTCGCTGTAGTGGTTGGTATATTGGGTCCAGGTCGATGTGTTTGTTGATGGAGTTTGTGGATGAATGCCATGCTTCTAGGAATTCCATGGCTGTTCTCTGAGAACAGCTATGGAATTCCTAGAAGCATGGCATTCATCCACAAACTCCATCAACAAACACATCGACCTGGACCCAATATACCAACCACTACAGCGAACAGCTGAAACTGACAACCGGAAGTGGCAGGGACAGACCATTATAAACACCGGAGGAAACATCAAAGAAGCGCTTCGCAGGAGGCTCCCAAGTACTGATGATGTCGCCTAGCCAGGGGGCGAAACGTTTGCAACAAAAACTTCCAGCTCGGCGAACAGAACCACAACAACGAGCACCCGAGCTACAAATCTTCGCACAAACTTTGAGTCCTATCTTTTTCATGGTATAGGGCAACAATGCTTTCTGTCTGCTTTGAAATGTGTTTCTAAAATTGGGAAGGATTTCAGTTATTTATCCATCAACACACAGACTGGGTGCTCCCAAGTTTTTTCAAATCTGCCAGCACCACAATTTTATTAGATGATAGTAACTCAGCTGGTCTCAAGACCATGCAAGGACTGCACAGAACACTATATAGGACAAACAGGAAGACAGCTAACAATCCGCATACATGAACATCAACTAGCCACGAAACGACACGATCAGCTATCCTTAGTAGCCACACACGCAGACAACAAGCAACATGAATTCGACTGGGACAACACTACTATCATAGGGCAAGACAGACAGAGAACAGCCAGGGAATTCCTAGAGGCACGGCATTCATCCACAAACTCCATCAACAAACACATCGACCTGGACCCAATATACCAACCACTACAGCGGATAGCTGAAACTGGAAGCGGCAGGGACAGACCACTATAAACACCGGAGGAAACATCAAAGAAGCGCTTCGCAGGAGGCTCCCAAGCACTGATGATGTCGCCTAGCCAGGGGACGAAACGTTTGCAACAAAAACTTCCAGCTCGGCGAACAGAACCACAACAAAGATAGGACTACTGACTTTTCACGATTGTCCTGGAGTGTCCAGGAATTAAAAATTAATCTCTTGGTTTCTAGTGCAAGCAACTTGGGCAGAAATTCAAAGGTTTCATTGTTTGTTTGCCATTTTCTTTTAACACTATTTCCTTTAGCTGATGCCTAAGATGAACAGCCATAGTTTATAGTTTCAGAATAAGAAGTTAGTCAATAGGATTGAGATGTGGACAAATTTGCTCATCTAGTGTCACAGAGGGAATCAAGGAATATGGGGTCAGAATTAGAAACTGGAATTTTGCAGATAAGACTTAATTATGGTCAAGATGAAGCTGACTTGAAGGACAAAATGGCCTAATTTAATTCATTATTCTGTATTCTACAATCACATGTTCATCCTATGCCCACATATTCCACTCAGTGATAAGTGAGTCGCAAATATTTTAGTAAAGTTTGTGATGTCACAGAAGTTTACAACAGCAAAGTGTTGATGAGTGAGTTAAATGTTAAAGCAATTGGAAGGTATTAATACAGTTAAGTGACTGAAGCAAAGATTAGATTAGCAACAATAACATGATTGTGAGTTTTTTTTAACACATTCCAAATTCTGATATAAAAAACATTAATTGCATTTTTAAATATAAGAGCAGACAGCATAACAACATTAAAGTACACCATTAACCCTTCACCAGGAACAAATGCATTTGTTTAAATGATTAATTTAAACTGTCTTTGCTTATTATGCCCTTTTTGCAAGCTTAAAAATTAAATTGCAAAGAAAATTACTTGTAAACAGATAACAAATCCTGCAAGAGAATCCAGGTGAAACAAGCTCAGAAAGAATACTCTTTTGACTACTTTTTCACCTTACACTTTAAGAAGCTATGAGAATTCAGATATATCCCCAAATCGGGGATTACCTTTTATGTAGAATCTGCAGATAGGCTTTGGTCGGACTTTTCTCTCATTGGGATCTTTCACTTCACCTTCCTCAAGATCATCATCCTAACAACAGGAGGTTAAAGAAAAGGTCACCATGGAAAAAAAAGTAACAAAGAGAAAACAAATCAGTCATCTTGTATGAAGAATACCAAAGTCCTCCTATAGGGCTGCTTCCTCATTAAACAGAGATGACTGGTGGTGAGTTTAACCTGAGGGTCACCATGCCTCAGGCAAAGGTAGGGTTGAGAAGAAGGGACCTTCATGGTAACTTCTTGCATCTCAATTATTAATGTTTGGAAACACAGATGTGCAGAAACATTTTAATTTATTTTCTCAAATTGCTTCTACTTATGTACAATTTTCTATAGTGGATAAATAGAATAAATAGTATAATGTTGAAATAATGATTATGCAATTCATATGAATAAGGTTCACTTAATTTTGAATATGAACAGTTTCAGTGGAATCTGAACAAGACAAACAATTAATGGGAGTAACCAACTTAAGTTTGGTTATAAAAGCAATTTCAGTCGCTCGGGTATAAAACTGGCTCAATGATTTCAACTGTACCTGACTAGCAGAAAGGAGCCAGAAACGTGCAAGTTAATAGGATTCAGTGTGCAGTTAAAAGTAGCTGGAAGGATCAAGGGGTAGATGTAAACAATCCCACAACATTATTTTAAGCAGGATAGCTATTCCCAGTTTCCTGGCAGATCTTTAATTCCTCAAATCACAGAATTAGAACACCACAGAAGGAGGCTATCCGATCCACAACGTCTGGACCAATTTCCAACTGAAGGGGCAATTCACCCAATGCTAATCCCCTGCTTCCAGTCCATAACCCTTAACATTCTTCCTTTTAGATAACAATTCCATACTTCCTTGTGTGCCTCAAAAGAATATTTCTGCACCACAAACTCAGGCAGTGAATCCCAGATGTTAATTACTCACTGTATCTCCACAAAACTCATTCGTTCTTTTGACAATTACCTTAAAGCTTTCCCTCTTGTTCTCAATCTTTCAACCAGTGAGAACTGTTTCTCCCATCCACTCTTTTCAGGCTCCACCAAATCTCCATTCAACATTCTAGTCTTCACAGACAACAATCCCAGCTTTTTCAATCTATCTTCATAAATTAAGTTCCTTATCTCTGGAACCATCTTGATGCATATTATCTGGAACTTCCCCGGGATCTTTGCATCTCTCTTTCTGTTGAGATCAGATGTGTGTCTTCTACAAGTTTAACTCCTTGCCCTTGCTTATATTCTATACCCCTCTCTAAAAAGAGTGCAATACCGTTTGTTTTATGAACTACACTTTCAATTTACTGTAACCCAAAATGACTTACGAGTTATTGTCATAGAGTCATACAGCATGGAAACAGATCCTTCAGTCCAACTCGCCTGCACCAACCAGACAACCCAATTTGATCTAACCCCATTTACCAGTATTTGGCCCATATCCCTCTAAACCCTTCCTATTCATATACCCATCCAGATGCCTTTGACTTATACACGCAGGTTCCTGAGCTGAAATTTATTCTGTGATCCAGACACAGTTTTAAAATTAGGGTCTGCTCTTTTAGACATGAGATGAATTTTCTCTTTCAGAGGACTGAAACACATTGGAGCTCTGTCTCAGAAGCCAGTGGAGGTGGGCACATTTTTAAGGCAGTAGTAGATCAATTCTTTTTAGGAAGAAATTCAAAGATTACTGGGGAGAGATCGTTGTCAGATCTTGTTGAATGGTACAGCAGACTTGTCAGGCTGAATGGCCTAAACCTGTTCTCAATTCACCTCTCCAAGTGTTGTTTATGTCCTATTCAGAAGTTCTAAATAAAAAGCCCTGATTTGTCAACAGTCCACTTAATCAGAATGTCTTCTGATATAAACACACACACACCTCATTAACAGCACTGCCTCAATCAACCCTCTCTACTATCTCTTCACAAAACTCCAACAAGTCAGTTAACATATCACAATAACAGATTCTGATCATAATCACAGTGGTATTTGTGAGTTTGCTAAACACAGATTGGCTGCCACATTTCTTACATTATGACAATCTATACTTAAAAAGTACTTTATTGTCTACAAAATGCTTCAAGATGCCCAGAGGTCACAAAATATTTCAACCAGATGAACCTGCAACCCCCCCACCCACACACACAAAGCACCCAAATGAACTCATTAACTGAACCAGATGTTCTCTGTTTAAAAAAAAATGTTTTACACACACATTTACAGAATATTTTGTACAAACACACTTGCTGATAAAGGAACAGTGATATGTACTAAAATAAAACAAAGAACTGTGGATATTGGAGATCTGGAACAAAAACTGAAATTGCTGGTGAAACTCAGGTCTGGCAGCATTTGTGGGAAGAAAACAGAGTTAACATTGAGTCACACTGAGTTAACAAGAGTCACTTGATTCAAAACATTAACTCTGCTTTCTTCCCACACATGTTGCCAGACCTGCTGAGTTTCGTTGACAGAAAGTACTGCTTCCACATATTTTTAAATGAGGAAACAGTAGTACCAGTCAGCAGTCAGCGTTGAACAATTGTCCAACACTTATGCATGTAATCTGGATTTGAGTATTAAAGGCATGGGTAGATTTCAAATATTTTTCTTGGGCATAACTGCATCAATTACTTGCTACAGAAAATACTCAATTTGCATTTCAGTTAAATGCATCCAAAATTAAAACCAAGCGATGTTATTTGCAGCACCAGATATTAAACTGAAAATCTGCACCTAATATCACTATTTGCATCGGTAAGTTGGCACTGGAGAGATGGTGAAGTGGTGCAAATCTCAACAGACCAGGTATCCAGAGGCTCAGGCTTCACCTCTGGAGACATAGGTTCAAATGCTGCTACAACAATTGGTAGAATTAAATTAAATTAACAAAATGTCTGAAACTAAAACGTATTTCCACAGTCAGCATTATTGAGACAATCAAGCTGCAAAACTACGTGATTTGATCAGATCCTTTCGGAAAAGAAATCTGCTGTCCACACTTGGACTGGCCTACATGTGACTCCAGACTCTCAATCATATGGACAGTTTGGCAAGAAAAAAAAACTTGTTGAGTTACAAGAACAAAAAAGGATAGATTTAAAGTGTTTGTAAAGGAGCAAATATGGGGAGAAATTCCACGGCACCCCTACACACACACACAGTTGTTAGGATCTGGAATGTATTGCCTTGAAGTGTGGGTTCAATTGAGACATTCACAACAGCATTGGACAATTATTTGCTTAGAAATAATGTGCAAGGAAATCAGAAAAAGGTAGGAAATTAGCACTAGGTAATAGGTAAAGTTGACATCATCCCAGAGGACCGTAAGGCTGCTGTCTTATTAGGGAGAGACAACTAGTGGTTTAGCTTGAGGGTCACCATGCCTCAGGCAAGGGGAGAAGTTGAAGACCCCTTCATGGTAATCTCATGGAGTGGGAATTGAACCCACTCTCCATCATAAACCAGCTGTCCACCCAACTTAGCTAACCAAATCCCTACTTGATGATAATGCTTGTTTGAAGAGTTGATGCAGACGGGATAGACTGAATGGCCTCCTTCTACAATAATACACTTCTGTGAAAATGGTTGTACGTTCGTAGAAGAGACAGTTCTGGACTTAATTTTATCAATTAAAGCTGAACAAGTGGAAGTGGCATTGGCGGAAGAGCATTTTTGTGGCTGTTACAACACTAGGAGTAGGAGGCCATTCATGGCTGATTCTCTATCTCAATGCTATATTCCTACTTCCTCCCCATACATCTTGATATCTTCAATATTTCAAAAGTTATCAACCTTCTTTTGAATATATTCAGTGGCCTTCTGTAGTAGTGAATTCAACAAGGTGACCATCCTCAGTGAAGAATTATTTCCTTATCTCAGTTGCAAATGAAGTACCTTGCATCCTGACCCTGTGATCACCACCTCAAGACTCCTAAACCAGAGGAAATATCCTCCCTGTATCTAGCCTGTCCAGCCCTCATGGAATTCGATGTTTCAAGCATATCCACTCTCATTCTTCTAAACTAGCATAATCCAGTCATATTTAGTGCAATTATGGAAAAAGATAAAGATCTATCAAGAGTAAAAGGTATAAATTGACAAAGATCAGTTTTTTCACTAAGCATGAATGAGACTGGCAGAAGTGTCCAGGAAATAGTTTCTTAAATGTAAATCAGTTTGAATGCCATGTGTTGTTGAACATGTCTGAGCAGTACAGCTAAGTAATAGGCCCTTCAGCTCAATCTAGCTGCACTGAGCATAATGCTATTCTAAACTAATCCATCTGCCTGCACATGGTCCATATCCTTCTATTCCCTGCTTGTCGATGTGTCTGTCTAAATGCCTCTGAAATGTTGCTATCACCTCTGCTTCTACGATGTTCTCTGCCAGTATGTTCCAGGCACCTACCAGCCTCTGCATAAAGAACTTGCCTTGCACAGCTCCTTTCACCTTCTCACTTTAAACCTCATCCCCCCCTCCCCCCGCAGTATTTGCTATTTCCACCCCGAGAAAAAGACTCTGACTATGCACTCTACGCATGCCTCTCAAAATTATATATTATTCTATCAGGCCGCCTCAGCCTTCAACACTATACTGAAAACAATCCAAGTTTGTCCAATCTCTCCTTATAGCTACTACCTTCCAATCCAGGCAACATCCCAGTTAATCTCTTCGTCATCCTCTACTAAGCCTCCGTACTGTAGTGTGGCAGCCAGAACTCCATGTAACATTCCAAATGTGACTAAAGTTTTATGCAGCTATAACATGACTTGCCAACTCTTATACTACATTATCCACTTGTGTTGCCACTTTCAATTTAAAATCCAAGATCTCTCAGTATACCAATACTTCCTGATGGTCCTGCCATTTAATGCCTACGTTCCTCTTGCATTTGACTTCCCAAAATGCATCACCTCATACTTGTCCAGATTAAACTCCAACTGCTATTTCTCCACCTAACTTTCCAACTGATCTAGATCCTGTTGTATCCTTTGACAATCTTCTTCACTATCCAAAGCTCCACCAATTTGTGTCACCTGCAAATGTACTAATCAGACCACCAACATTTTCATCTAAATCATTTCTATCAATTACAAACAACAGAGGTCCCAACATTGATCCTGTGGAACACTAATGGTTGCAGACCTCTAGTCTGAAAAACATCCCTTCACAACTACGCTGTTTTCAATAACCAAGCTAATGTTGTATTCAACTTACCAACTCACCGTGGATCTCGTGTGACTTAATCTTCTGAACCAATTTACCAAGATGGACCTTGTCAAATGCTTATGTCCATGTAGACTACATCCACTGTTCTACCCTCAATCACCTTTGTCAATTCCTCAAAAATCACAAACAAATTTATGAGACAATACTTCCTCCACACAAAGTTACTCTGATTGTCACTCATAAATCTATTCTTTTCCAAATGCGAGTTAATCCTGTCCTGAAGAATCTTCTCCAAAATTTCCCTACCACTGAAGCACAGTTCACCGGCTGAAAATTTCCTGGCTTATCCCTCTTGCCCTTCTTAAACAAATGAACAATAGTGGCTATTCTCTTGTCTTCTGGGACCTTGTCCTTGATTACAACATTCTCTATTAAAGTCCCAGCAGTCTCTTCCCTTGCCTCCCTTAGTATCCAGGGATAAAACCCATCAGGTGCTAGGGGCATGTCGATCCTCATGTTTTTCAAGTCACTCAACACTTCTACCTTCTTAATACAGGTCGTTCTGTTGTAACACGTTTTCCATTAACGCAAATTCGTGTAATGCGATTGACGAATTAGAGCTGAAAAATGTGTTCTGGAAAAGCGCAGCAGGTCAGGCAGCATCCAAGCAGCAGAAGAATCGACGTTTCGGGCACAAGCCCTTCTTTACGAATTAGAACTAGAACTATGTTGAACAGTATAGCACAATTCAGGCTCTTCGGCCCTCAACGTTGTGCTGGTCTGCTATTCTACTCTAAGATCAGATTAACCTACATACCCTTCCTTGTACTAATTTTCATGTAGGAGAAAGTGAGGACTGCAGATGCTGGAGATCAGAGCTGCGTTTTTCCAGCAACACATTTTTCAGCACTAATTTTCATGTGCCTATCTAAGTGCTTAAATGTCCCTAACATATCTGATTCTCCTGCCACTGCTGGCAGTGCATTCCATGCACCCACCACTCTCTGGGTAAAGAACCTACCTCTGACATTGCCCCTAAACATTCCCAATCACTTTGAAATTCTGTCCCCTCATGATCAACATTTCCCCCATGGGAAAATGTTTCCGGCTATCCACTCTATCTACAGAAAAACCTCGATTACCTGAACGAGATGGGCAGGCACTATTTTGTTCAGATAATTGATTATGTGGATAATCAATCCGACCTTAAACAAGGGAAGGCATACTGATCTAACGTTGTGCTCTACCGGAGAGTTTGTTTAAATCTACAATTTTGATGAGTCTGTTATTTAAACTAACTAATGTTTGCATTCTGCAAATTCTGTATAAGAAATCCCAGCATTAAGCAAAGTCCCAAACAGCTCCTACAATCACAAGAGCACTTGTCAGTTTCCGTGAACTCAATGTTACAAGTGAAAGACAGAAGCACCGCCTCATGCGTGTGTTTACTTTCTCGGCCATTGTTTTCACAAATGGCCCGGTAATACTCTGTAATGGGAATACCCTGTAAAGCACTTACTTTTGCAAAGGGCTACTAACCCTTACCTAAAAAAAATCCAGTCGCTGATGCTTGAGGTGCCTGTGTTTTTTTTGTTTTTACCAGCGTTTTCACATGTTCTTCAGTACAGTAATGTTTTTGCGGGACCTCGAGGTCTTCCTCCGATAATCCAAAATTCAAATAATTGATATTCAGAGAATCGAGGTTCCTCTGTATGCCTCTCAACATCTTGTACACCACTATCAAGTCACCTCTCATGCTTCTTCACTCCAATGAGAAAAGCCCTAGCTCCCTCAACTTTTCTTCATAAGGCATGCCCTCTAGTCGAGGCAGCATTCTGGTAAATCTCCTCTGCATCCTCTCTCTAAAGCTTTCACATCTTTCCTATGAGACGAATTGGGGACTTTTTTTAAAGCTAACTAAAGTTTTATACAGCAACATGATTTCCCAACTTCTATACTCCATGCACCAACCAATTGAGTTGACCAGTAGGTGTGGTATGATGGCTCAGTGGTTAGCACTGCTGCCTCACAGTGCCAGGGTGCCAGGTTCAGTTCCAGCCTCGGGCATCTGTCTGTGTGGAGTTTTCACATTCTCCGTTTTGTTTCCTCCGGCTCCATGCATAAATTCCCTCCTTTCTCCTTTATTGGACCTACCCTTTTTCTAGCTACCTTTTTGTTCCTAGTATATAAAATAGCTTGGTACTCTCCTTAATCTTACTTGCCAAAGACAAGATCCTTCAATGAAGGATCTACGTTTGTTCAATTCATCATTTCACCTGCATGACACTGTAATCTTGGGCTATAAATTCTATGTCTTATGGTCCTGATGAAGCAGCAGTACTTCCAAAGCTAGTGCTTCCAAATAAGCCTGTTGGGACTATAGCCCGGTGTTGTGTGACTTTTAACTTTGTCCACCCCAGTCCAACACTGGCTCCTCCAAATCATTAGCCCAGCAAGTTATGGCACCAAGCAGACAGCAGGCTTTACCAGGACCTGGTCACTTGATGAAGGCTCACAAGACTTGACATTTTAACTGCGCTTTCTCCCCACAAATGCGCCAGATCTGATGTTCTCCAGCAATTTTGGTTTCAGTTATAATTAATTTTCTGAACTCATCGTGAAAGTGTCACAGGGTAGTGGTGACCATACAATTTCAGAAAGGGTACAACGCTTATTTTGAACTTAAAGGCCAGTTATAAAGTCATGAAAGCAGAGCTCGCGAAAATGAACTGGCAATTTAGGTTAAAGGATAGGTCAATAGAGATGGAGGGGCAAATATTTAAGTGGATATTCCAAAAAGCACAGGATAGATACATTCCAATAAGAAAAATTCTAAACTGCCATGCACGATTAACTAAAAATGTTATAAATGTGATGCCAAATTTAAATATATATTACCCCATTGAGCTTGGAGAAGATTTGTAGTTAATGTTGAGGTTCTGGATGTAAGTTTGCTCACTGAGTTGGAAGGTTCATTTTCAGACATTTCGTCACCAAACTAGGTAACAGCATCAGTGAGCCTCCAGTGAAGCACTGGTGTTATGACCGGCTTTCCATTTGTGTTTAGGTTTCCTTGGGTTGGTGATGTCATTTCCTGTTCTTTTTCTCAGAGGGTAGTAAATGGGGTCCAAATCAACGTGTTTGTACAGAGTGTGCTGCAGAAATCCTAGGAGATGCCAAACAGAGACATGCACGAAAATTCCTAGAAGCATAGCATTTCAACCAGAATTCTATCAACAAGCACATTGACTTGGACTACATTTACCACCCTCTGAGAAAAAGAATAGGAAATGACAGCACCAACTCAAGGAAATCTAAACACGAATAGAAAGCAGATCATAAGCTTCACCGGAGGCTTATTGATGATATTACCTTGTATGGTGATGGAATGCCCAAAAACTAAGCTTCCAGTTCAGCGAGCAAACTTGTATCCATATATTATTCTGCAAAGGCAGGCGGCAGGTCAGAAGACCATGCAGAATATAAAAACAGCAAAGAATAACTAAAGTATTAATACAGACGGAAGTTAGAATACAAAAAACATTAGCTGAAAATATAAAAAGATTGGAAAAGATGCTTAACATATTTGAAGAAGCAGAGTTATCAAAGTGTTGGTCCTGTAGAAAACGCATCTGAGGAATTAGTAATGGAGAATAACAAGTCAGTAGATTAACTGAACAGATATTTTCTGTCTATCCGCACTACAGAGCATACAAGTAGCATCCTGAAAATAGTTGCAAATCAGAAATTTAAAGAAAGGGAGGAATGCAAGGTCATTATAATTAACAAATAAGTAGTCCTGAGTGAAATAGTTGTTGCAATGACTTTAATTTTCCAAAATTCATTAAATTCAGGTAAGATTCCCATAGATTTCAAAATAGCTAATGTCACTTCTTTATTCGAAAAGGGAAGGCATAAAGCAGGAAACTGCAGGCCAGTTAGCTTTACATATTTGAAGCTTTATTAAAACATTACAACAGGACACTAGGGACACATTCAAGATATTCAGATAGCACCAACATGGTTTTCTCAAAGGAAAATCATATTTAACTAATTTATTGGAGTTATTTGAGAAAGGAAGCTGTGCTGTAGACTAAGGGAACCAATGAACCTATTGCATTTAGATTTCCAAAGGAGTTTTGATGAGTGTCACACCAAGGTTATTGCAGAAAATAAAAGCTCATGTTATATGGGATATTAATAGGAGATTGACATGTTGATGTTAATAGATTGGCTTGCTAACAGGAAACAGAGTCGGAACAAATCAGCCTTTTTCAGGCTGGCAGATGTCATGAGTGGTATGCCACAGTGGTCAGTGCTAAGACTTCAATTCTACAAATTATATAAATAATTTGGAGGATGGGATCAAAGATATGGCAGCTAAATTTGCTAATGATTCAAACATAGATAGGAAAGTGAGTTCTAAAGAGGACTTAAGGAGCGTAACAAGATACAGATAAGGTAAGTCAACGGATAAAGATTTGGAAAACGGAGTATAATGTGCAAAAACTTAAAATGATGTCTGTAATAAATGTTGGTGGCTGGAAGAACTCCAGCTCAGAGTTAATGAGCAGGAGTCTGAGCTTCAAACATTGTGACACATCAGGGAGGAGGGAATTTACCTGAATGCTGTGTTTTAGGAGACAGTCACATTCATTAGACTAAATACTCTAATTTGGCCAATCTTCAGGGAAAGGAGGGTATGGCTGTGAATGAGGCAGGGAGAGGGATCCAGGAGGTAGTTGCAGGAGCCTCAGCCCCTGTCCTGCTCCAACAGCTTCAAGAGTTTTGCTGCCATGTGAATGAGAATGGTGACTGCAGGGAGGATGGGCAGACTGACCACAGCATTGTGGTACAGGTAGCCACTTAAGTGGGGGAGAGAAGAGAAATGTTGTTGTAATTGGGGATACTATAGTTGGGGGAATAGACACTGTGGAACAGGAGAATCGACGTTTCGGGCATTAGCCCTTCTTCAGGGCCGAAACGTCGATTCTCCTGTTCCCTAGATGCTGCCTGACCTGCTGCGCTTTTCCAGCAACACATTTCCATCTCTGATCTCCAGCATCTGCAGACCTCACTTTCTCCCCGGAATAGACACTGTACCCTGTGTCCAGAATCGAGAGTCCTGAAAGTTGTGTTGCCTGCCTGGTGCTCGGGTTCGAGATATCGTCTCTGGGCTGCAGAGGAACTTTGAGTGGGAGGCTCAAGATCCAGTAGTTGTGACCCACATAGGCATCAACAACGTAGATAAAACTAGGGCAGAGGTCCTGCTAAGGGAGTATGGACAGATAGGAGCTAAATTAGAAAGCAGAACCAAAAGGCTAAATATTTCTGGATTAAGACCTGAGTCATGAGCTAACTGGTACAAGATCAATAAGATTAAGCAGATAAATGCATGGCTCAAAGATTAGTGTGAGAGAAATGAGTTTGAATTCATGGACATTGGCTCCATTACTGGGGAAGAAGGAACCTGTTCTGATGGGACTGTCTTTATGTGAACTGTGCTGGAACCACATGAATTACATAAATAGGGGGTGGGGTTCACTTACAGGAGAAATCAGACCCAAATTAAAGGATGCAGAACTCAGGAAAGGTTATTAAAACCTCCAGCACAGACCCAAATAGGACAGAATGTAAGGAAAGCTTTGGCAATCAAAGTTTAAGCATACTGGACAAATGAATGACAATGATAAGAGGGATGGTTAATACAGGACTGAAAGTGTTATATCTGAATGCGTGCAGTATAAGGAAGAAGGTAAATGAGCTTGTGATGCAGATCAGAATTGCCAGGTATGACTTGGTGAGCACAGAGATGTGGCTGTAAGGGGATCAGGACTGGGAGCTGAATATCCAAGGACATACATCCTATCGAAAGGACAGGCAGGTGGGCAGAGGAGGTGGGGTTGCTTTATCAGTAAGAAATGAAATTAAATCAATAGTAAGGAATGAAGTATGGTCAAAATTGGAGGTGTAGTGGACAACAAAGAAGGTTACCGCAGATTACAATGGGATCTTGATCAGATGGGCCAATAGGCTAGAGTGGCAGATGGAGTTTAATTTAGATAAATGAGAGGTGCTGCATTTTGGAAAAGCAAATCTTAGCAGAACTTATACACTTAATGGTAAGGTCCTAGAGAGACCTTGGAGTGCAGGTTCATAGCTCCTTGAAATTAGAGTCGCAGGTATAGAGGATAGTGAAGAAAGCATTTGATAAACTTTCCTTTATTGGTCAGAGTATTGAGTATAGGAGTTGGCAGATCATGTTGCGGCTGTGCAGGACATTGGTTAGGCCACTGTTGGAATGTTGCATGCAATTCTAGTCTCTTTCCTATCGGAAGGATGTTGTGAAATGTGAACGAGTTCAGAAAAGATTTAGAAGGATGTTGCCAGGGTTGGAGAGTTTGAGCTAAAGGAAGAGGTTGAATAGGCTGGGGCTGTTTTCCTGCAGCGTTGGAGACTGAGGGATGACCTTATAGAGGTTTATAAAATCATGAGGGGCAGGAATAGGGTAAATAGACAAGGTCTTTTCCCTGGGGTGGGCGAGTCCAAACTTAGAGGGTATAGGTTTAAGGTGAGAGGGGAAAGATATAAAAGAGACCTAAGGGGGAACTTTTTCACGCAGAGGACGGTGCATGCATGGAATGGGCTGCCAGAGAAAGTGGTGGAGGCTAGTACAATTGCAACATTTAAAAGGCATCTGGCTGGGTATATGAATAGGAAGGGTTTGGAGGGATATGGGCCAGGTACTGGCAGGTGAGACTAAATTGGGTTGGGATATCTTGTCGGCATGACAAGTTGGACCGAAAGATCTGTTTCCATGCTGTACATCTCTATGACTTTTTGGTGTAGAATCTGTGTGGGTAGAATTGAGGAAACAGAAAAGGTTAAAAAAACCATTGTTGGAGTTATGTACAGACCTCCAAACAATAGTCAGGGGCTGGGGCGCAAGATTCACCAGGAGATAGAAAAGATGCGTAGGAAAGGCAAAGTTGCAGTGATCAATATGCAGGTGGACTGGGCTCCACCCTTCAGGCACTCTGCCTGTATTCCTGATGAAGGGCTTTTGCCCGAAACATCGATTTTACTGCTCCTTGGATGCTGCCTGAACTGCTGTGCTTTTCCAGCACCACTAATCCAGAATCTGGTTTCCAGCATCTGCAGTCATTGTTTTTACCTGGAAAAATCAGGCTGGTAGTGGTATGAAAGAAAAAATTGTGGAATGTCTATGAGATGGCTTTTTGGACCTCTCCTCAACGAAGGAACAAGCAATATTGGATTTAGTGCTGTGCTGTGAGGGAGACTTGATAAGAGAGCTTAAGATGAAGGAACCCTTAGGAGGCAATGATCATAACATAATTGAATTTACTCTGCAATTTGAGAGGGAGAAGATAGAATGAAGGTAATTGTTTCATAGGTGAACAAAGGCAACTGCAGAGGCAAGAGGGAGGAGCTGGGTAGAACTGACTGGGAGATGAGCCCTGCAGGAAAGACAGTGGATTAGCAATAGCAGGAGGTTCTGGGAGTAATTCAGGAGACACAGCAGAGATTCATCCCAAGGAAAAAAGAAGTGCGATACAGGGAGGATGAGGCTACCGTGGCTGACGAATAGCAGGAATAGCATAAAAGCAAAAGAGAAAGCATACAGTGTTGCAAAGGGCAGAGGGAAACTAGAGGATCTGGAAGCTTACAAAGACCAACAGGGGGCAACAAAAAAAACAATAAGGAGGAAGATTAAATATGAGGGTAACCTAGTCAGTAATGTAAAGGAAGATTGCAAGAGTTTCTTTAGATATATAAAGGGCAAAAGAGAGGCAAAAGTGGACATTGGGCCACTGGAAAATGACACTGGAGAGACAGTAGTGGGGAACAAGGAAGTGGTTGAGGTACTGAACAATTACTTTGCTTCGGTCTTCACGGTAGAAGATATGAGTAATATCTCAAAAATTCAAGAGAGTGAGGGGGCAGAGCTGAGTATAGTGGCCATCACCAAGGGGAAAGTGCTAGAAAACCTGAATGGCCTGAATATGGATAAATCACCTGCACCAGATAGACTACACCCCAGGATTCTAAGGGAGATCACTGAAGAGATAGCGGAGGCATTAGTGGTGATCTCTCAGGAAGCACTAGAACTAAGAGGACTGGAAAATCGCAAATGTGACCCCTGTTTAAAAAGGGAGCGAAGCAAAAGACAGAAAATTACAGACCGATCAGCTTAACCTCGGTCATGGGTGAGATCCTGGATCCACTGTGACGGATTAGATTTCTGAATACATGGAAGTGTATGGTAAAATATGGCAAAGTCAGCATGGTTTCATCAAGGGAAGGTCATGCCTGACAAATCTGCTAAAAGTCTTTGAGGAAGTAACAAACAGGTTAGACCAAGGAGAGCAATTGGATGTTATCCATCCCGACTTCAAGGCGGCCTTTGATAAGGTGCCATACAGGAGGCCATCGAGTAAGGTAAGAGCCCATGGTGCTAGAGACAAGGATAGAAGCTTGGCTGTCTGGCAGAAAGTAGAGTGGGGATAAAAGGACCCTTCTTAGGATGGCAGCCAGTAACAAGTGGTGTTCCACAAGGCTCAGTGTTGGGACCGCAACTTTTCACTTTATACATGAACAATCCAGTTGAAGGAACTGAGGGCATTCTGGCTACATTTATAGATGATATAAAGATAGGTAGAGGGACAAGTAGTATTGCCCAGTGGTTTATCTGGTTTCAGTTATGACTCTGAAGCAGTTTGATGCCATGAGGCATTATGGAGTCTGGAGTCAGGTTGTAGATGCCCAGAATAACTCCACCCTGATTGCATGGCACTGTGGCTATAATCTGATTGATTTGTTCTGGTATTCTGACCATACTTGGGAAATGATGACGGTGCTGCCTGTGGCATTGAAAGGTGTATTCAGTGAGAATGGTTATGTCAAACTGTTTTTGTAAGGAGGAACTGGGGAATATGCAGGGCTGGGTTTGCTGTTCCCATTTCCAGTGCACAGGGTAATGCCCAGTGGTTTATCTGGTTTCAATTATGACTTTGAAGCAGTTTAGTACAACTGAAAGGCTTGCTAGGCCATCTGAGAGATCATTTCACAAGAGTCAACCATATTACTGCGAATCTGGAGTCACAATTTGCCAGACTAGGTAAATATGACAGATTTCCTTGTTAAGAGAATAATAGTGAACTGGAAAATATTTTTATGACAATCCAAAATGGTTTTGTGACTACTACAGAACAGTGGTTAGGTCCCTTTTGGAATATTGTGTGCATTTCTGGTCTCCTTCCTATTGGAAGGATGTTGTGAAACTTGAAAGGGTTCAGAAAAGATTGACAAGGATGTTGCCAGAGTTGGAAGATTTGAGCTATAGGGAGAGGTAGAATGGGCTGGAGAATCGGAGGCTGAGGGGTGACCTTATAGATGTTTACAAAATTATGAGGGGCATTGATAGGATAAATAGACAAAGTCTTTTCCCTGGGGTGGGGGAGTCCAGAACTAGAGGACATAGGTTTAGAGTGAGAGGGGAAAGATATAAAAGAGAGCTAAGAGGCAACCTTTTCACGCAGAGGGTGGTGCGTGTGTGGAATGTGTTGCCAGAGGAAGTGGTGGAGGCTGGTACAACTGCAACATTTAAAAGGCATCTGGATGGGTATATGAATAGGAAGGGTTTGGAGGAATATGGGCCAGGTGCTGGCAGATGGGACTAGATTGGGTTGGGATATCTGGTTGGCATGGACGAGTTGGACCGAAGGTTCTGTTTCCATGCTGTACATCTCTCTTTGAGTAGACTACAGAAGGATTTCAACAGGTCAGGACAGCAGGCAAAAAAGTGGCAGATGGAGTATAACGTGGGAAAGTGTGAGGCCATGTACTTTGATAAGAAGAATAGAAGCATGGATTATTTTCTAAATGGAGAGAAAATTCACAAGTCTGAAGTGCAAAGAGACTTGGGTGTTGTAGTCCAGGATTCTCTCAAGTTAAACTTGCAGGCTGAGTCAGTAGTTTGGAAGGCAAATGTACTGATAGCGTGTTTTGAGAAAATTTGTAGCTCAGGTTGAGGTTCTGGATGTAGGTTTGCTCACTGAGCTGGAAGCTTTGTCCAGAGACTCACTGAAAATGTATGGTGACGAAACTTCTGAAAATGAACCTTCCAGCTCAGCGAGCAAACCTACATCCAAATGTAATGATCACATTAGAGAGGACTTGACTATAAAAGCAGGGATGTACTTCTGAGGCTCTAAAAGGCTCTGGTCAGATCACATTTGGTGCATTGTGTGCAGCTTTGAGCTTAACATATGAGGAATCTTTGAGGACTCTGGGTCTATACTCGGAATTTAGAAGGATGATGGGGGAAGCTAATTGAAACATACAGATGTTGGATAAGATTTGTAGCTCAGGTTGTAAGTTTGCTCGCTGAGCTGGTGGGTTTGTTCTTAGACATTTCATTACCATGCTAGGTAACATCATCAGTGAGCGTCCGGTGAAGCACTGATGTTTCATCCCACTTGCCAGTTATGCATCTTGGTCTGTTGCGGTGGGCGATATCATTGCTGGTTCTGTTTTGGTTGATTGGTAAATGGGACCCAAATCGAAATGTTTGTTATCGGAGCTCCGGTTTGAATGCCAGGCCTCTAGGAATTCCCGTGCATGACTTTGCTTGGTCTGTCCCAGGATGGATGTATTGTCCCAGTCGAAGTGATGTCCCTCTTTGTCTGTGTGTATGGATACCAGTGATAGTTGGTCATGTCTTTTGGTGGCTGGTCGATGCTCATGTATCTTGATGGCTAACTTTCTGCATGTCCAATGTAATGCTTGTTGTAGTCCTTGCAGGGTATTTTGTATATGACGTTCATCTTGCTGGCTGTGGGTATGGCATCATTTAAATTCATGGGGAGCTGTTTCAGTGTGGTGGTAGGTTTGTGGGCCACCATGACACCTAGAGGCCTGAGTAGTCTGGTCATCACCTCTGAAATGTCTTTGATGTATGGTAGGGTGGCACGAGTCTTGCCGTGTCTTCCCGTTTACATCTGTTGTGCAGGAATCTTCAGACTGCGCTTATCGGGTAACCGTTCTTCCTGAATACGTTATGTAGATGTTTTTCCTTGGCTTCTCATAGTTCCTGGATGCTGCAGTGTGTTGTGGCCTGTTTAATTAATGATGCAGCTCCACATGTGGGTGCTGGGATGGCTGCTCCTGTACTTGAGTATCTGGTGAGTGCGTGTAGCTTTCCTGTAAATGCTGGACTGCTGCTCTCCATTGGCTTTTCGTTCTACTGTGACATCGAGGAATGGGAGTCGGTTGTTGTTCTCTTCCTCTTTGGAGAATTTTATACCGATAGGATTGTTGTTCATGTGCTTGTGGGTTTCTTCTTGGTTATTGTGTTTCGTGATGACAAAGGTGTCATACATATAAAAGACCCAAGGCTTGGGCTTGATTGTGGGAAGGGCTGTTCGTTCTAACCTCTGCATAACTGCTTCTGCTCTAAGTTCTGATATTGGTGATCCCATATGGAACTCGTAAGGCTGAAAATGTGTTGCTGGAAAAGCACAGGTCAGGCAGCATCCAAGGAACAGGAGAATCGACGTTTTGGGCATAAGCCCTTCTTCAGGAATGAGGAAAATGTGTCCAGCAGGCTAAGATAAAAGGTAGGGAGGAGGGACTTAGGGGAGGGG
>NC_057726.1:1621663-1644375 GCF_004010195.1 Chiloscyllium plagiosum | reverse complement strand
GTCGATCACGTCTGGGGGGATATTGCGGTCTTTGAAGAAGGAAGCCATCTGGGTTGTACGGTATTGGAACTGGTCCTCCTGGGAGCAGATGCGGCGGAGACGAAGGAATTGGGAATATGGGATGGCGTTTTTACAGGGGGCAGGGTGGGAGGAGGTGTAATCTAGGTAGCTGTGGGAGTTGGTTGGTTTACAGTAAATGTCCGTGTTGATTCGATCGCCCGAGATAGAAACGGAGAGGTCTAGGAAGGGGAGGGAGGAGTCTGAGACGGTCCAGGTAAATTTGAGGTTGGGGTGGAAGGTGTTGGTAAAGTGGATGAACTGTTCAACCTCCTCATGGGAGCATGAGGCAGCGAACTCCTAAGGGCCTGGCATTTAAACTGGAAGTCCATTAACAATCATATAGATTTGGACCCCATTTATCAACCTCTCAGAAGCAGAACCGGAAATGATATCACCTACCAAAACAATCAGAGACAGATAAATAGCAGGTGGGACAAAACACCAATGCTTCACCAAAGGTTCACTGATGGTATGTTACCTAGCATGGTGATGAAACGTCCAAGAACAAACCTACCTGCTCAGCGCGCAAACTTACATACTGAAATGCACTGAATACTGAATGACCTGGACAGAGTAGATATTGAGAAGATGCTTGCATTGGTAGGAGAGACGAGGGCCCAAGGGCAAAGCTTAGAGTAAAGGGAAGACCTTTTGGAATGGAGCTAAGGAGAAACTACTTCAGCCAGACAGTGGTGAATCGATGGAATTCACTGCCACAGAAGGCTGTGGAGACCGGGTCATTGAGTATATTTAAGACTGAGATAGATAGGTTCTTGAGGATCAAAAGTTATGGGGAGAAAGCAGGAGAATGGGGTTGAGAAACCTATCAGGCATGATTGAATGGCCATATTTCTGCTCTGTGTCTTCTGGTCTTACGGAAATTGTCAATTTTAGCTAAATAATAAAAATGTAGCATATTATATAAATGGTGGGAGGTTGCAGAGCTCTGAGATGCAGAGAGATCTGGGTGCCCAAGTGCTTGTGTCTTAGAAGGTTAGTACACAGATACAGAAAGTAATCAGGAAAGCGCAATGAATTCCATGGCTTATTGCGAAGGGAATTGAATTCAAGATTTGGGAGGTTATGCTTCAGCTAAACAGAGCATTGGTGAAACAGCATCTGGAGTAGTCTGTATAGTACTGGTCACGTATTTACATTAGGATGTTAACTAGAATCAGTTTGGAGAAGATTTACTGGACCTGGAATGAGCAGATTGCTTATGAGGAAAGGTTGGACTAACTAGACCTACACCTTCTAGAATTTAGAAGAGTCAGAGGTGACTTAATTGAACCATCCAAGACTGCCAAGGGACTTGACTGATGGAGAATTTGGGATAATGTAGTAGTCATAGTTTAAAATAAGGAAGCACTTGTGATACTGCAACTGTTCATAGGTTGAAAGGCACAGCAATAACTCTGGCTGGAATAAACTTTTAAGAGACAAGGACACACTCAAACATGAATTGAAAGTAATTAGCCAAGTCTGACAGAAGAAGAGGTCAAAGTTACATGAGCAAAACTGTTTTAACAGCAGCTTGATAACTGGTACTTTATGCCAAAAGGACAACTGATTGCCCAGCAGGAGAATTTGAGAAGTTAATCACAGGAAAGCTGTATCTTCAAACATAGTCAACGCCAATTGTAACAAGGAACAGGAAAGCTACTTCTGATAAGGTGGCAAGCTGTAGTTTAGAATGGTTTCAGAAGAGTAGTCAATAATTTGGTCGAACGAACTACCATTAATACTGTCACACCACAAACTTGAAGGAATTTAACTTCAGGATTCCTTGGGAGCAGAACTTCAAAAACAACACTGCATGAGGATGAAACCCTGGACAGAGACAGTTACCATTGGTTGGGATCATAGCTAAATGAGGTAATAGCAAAGTTGAGTTATGAGACTTAACTTGATTACTTGAGGGGTCCTATTTTGTTTGTTACATGCAATAAGGTTTACATCACTTTTTCAATGCTTGATGGTCTGAAAGATTTCTGAAGTAGCTGAATTAAAGGAAACTTGTGGTGACTTACCCATAACACACCCATTTAAAACAGAGACGAGGAAACATTTTTTCTCTCAGAGTATTGAGTGTCTTCTGAATTCTTGTCCTCAAAAAGTAGTTGATGTTGAATCATTAAATATTTTAAAGCAGATATAGAATTAGTACTTGATTATTAAGGGAATGAAAGATTATCAGGGAAATGGAAGAATGTGGTTGACTTTCAAATCTGATCAGATCACAATTTTATTAATTAGCAGAGTAGGTTCAAAAGGGCCATGTGGGCAATTTTTACTTTGCTATTACGAACAAAGATTATGGAATTTAGGTGGTATTCAAGGAAATGGAAATAATGTGAAAATTTTTGTTCAGAACTAAGAAAAATTATCAAATTAAGAGAAAAGAATAACATTTCCAATTCCAGACCTTGAATGCTAATGAGCACATAAGTGGGTGCAAAAGTGAAGGGGAAACGTGTGTATTTTTATTCATTCCAGGGATCTGAACATGGCTGGCAAGGTCAGAATGTATAGTGTCTCTCTAAACAATAGTTTGATACTGCAGAAAATGTACACAAGTAGAGATGGTGTAGAATAAAATTGTTAGGGAAATTAGGAAAAAGGCAATATCAAGATATATTAGGATGGAAAATCAAGAAAACCCAGAGATATTTCATACACAAAAGAGAAGCACAGAATAACCAAGGAAAGACTAATATTAATCAGAGACCAAATTCATTAACTATTCCTGATCTTCTTTAAAATGCATCCACCTGAAAAGCCAGATAGGGCCTGAACTGGATATCTCACACAAAACAGGGCCCTTGACAGTGTAGTACACAGGCAGCACTGGAGTGGACCCAGAAAAGACAACTTCTGACTTTGAAGAACAAGTGCTGCTCAGTTAGCCACACCTTATACAGCAGGAAAGGAATGTCTGGGTGGATGGAAGGAGGGAGGGTAAAAAGGTGCAAGGAGATGAGTGTGAAAAATACAGAGACACTTGTTGATGACTTTCTGCTTTTGGAACATAGGAGCTCTATACCGAATACCAGCCACAGCAAGATCTGTACATAAACAGCAAAAATAGGCCATTTGATCCTTCAAGCCTGCACTGCCATTCAGCAAGATTACAGACGATCTGAGTGCAACCTAAATGCCACTTTCCTGCACTCCACTATAACCATAGATCACGAGGCAAATGGAATGTTCACCTTTATGGTAGGGATAATTTGGAGGGGTTGGTGTTGGACTGGGCTGTACAAAGTTAAAAATTACACAACACCAGGTTATAGTCCAACAAGTTTATTTGGAAGCACTAGCTTTTGGAGTGCTGTTCCTTCATCAGGTGGTTGAGGAATATAAGATCATAAGACACAGAATTCATAGCAAAAGGGTCACAGTGTCATGGAGCAGTGATCATATATTAAACAAATTTAGATTAAGTCTTTCTTTTGAATGGGTTTTGCTAGTTCCAGTTCTTTACTCCACACTGGTCCCACCTGCTGTATTTGTATGCTAACTTTATGATTTATGTATAAACACATCTATATCCCCCATACCACAATACTTAAAAACACAGGAATGCAATAACATACTTTGCAAGCATTCAATTCAGAAGCTTGAACACCTATCATTACTGTTGGAATTCCACATTTCTTGGGATAAAATTGTTTAAGATCATACCTCAACTTCTCCTTCATCAAGCTCACCGTCATCCTCATCCTTTTTTCTCTCACGAAATGAATCTTTTCTGTCTCTTTCAGACATTCTCTCTTCAAGTTGACTTTTCTCCACTTCACCTTCCTTTGGAGAGTCACTACTTTTCTCTTCCGTGCTTTGTTTTTCACTGTCTTCTGTCACAGCCCCTGGCTGTTCTTCTGGGACCTCCTCATCGTAGTCCAGCTCATGTTCATCCAGGTCCCTGATGACAGAGGATGCTTCATCCTTGGAATCATTTGCAGTGTCCTCATCAATTTGGGAATCCTGTTTCTCAGAAACAGCTTTATCAGTTTGTTCAGTATTGCAAGTTCTTTTTGGACTTGCAACATTATCATGATCAGATCCTGCATCCAAGTCTTTCGATGGCTCCTCATTTCCACTTTCTTCGCTGTAATCTCCTTCTTCTCTCAACTTTTCCTCCTCCTCTTCCACCTCTGATTCATGGGTTTCCCCATTGTCCCGGCTCCCCTCATTGTCAAGTTCACCAATACTACGATTCTCAGCATCACTGCAATGGTCGTTATCTTCAGAATCAATGCATTCTCCATCATTGTCTGAACGTTTGCCTATGTCCTCTTCATCATCGTTTTCATGTCCACCCTCAAGCAATAGGTCATCTTCAGAGAGTTGGTCCTCAGGTGAATGAGGGTCACGATCAGGACTATCGGAGACATCCATCGGAGAACAATGTTATTCTGTTACAAGAGAAAAGTATGTGAATATATTTCACCTACAGGTGCTCCAGCATTTTCTCCACTATACTGTGCACACTATGTATGTAAGCACACAATGACACCAAGTTCAGTCACAAAGTTCCTCAGTGTCAAGTCGATAATACTAACATTCTGCTAAAGGTCTATGTTCTACCAAGTCAAAACAGATTCAATGGAAAGTGGAACCCAGCAGCAATCTTTAAATGACGTTTTCCAAATATGTGAATCAAAAGCCTGCAACATCTGATGAGAACTGCCAAGACTAAAACCAAATATAAGACACAGAAAAAAAAGTTCTAAAACAACAAACCAGGAAACAAACTCCACGAGACATTTTAAGCTTAGCTAGCTAACAACCAAGTGAGTGTTCCACACTGGCTTAAAGAACAAGAAGCACATGAATTAATTTCAAGAACAGAAGGGAGTCAGCAGAATTGGAAACAGGGAGGGAGATGTCTTGATGAATTCCTCTTTTATAAGAAATCTTTGAGCAAGAGTTGGGAGACAGGTTCCAGAAGTGCTGCTGGGAAACTGAGTAGGTGTGATAAAAAAATCCCCTAGGTCACATGAAATTCTGCACTAAAGAGCCAAATTTCTGCTACTGAGGCTTAAGGGAGTTGTAAAAAAGACATGTCTTACTTCATTTGTATAGGAGCTTGGTTAGACTGTACGTGGAGGACTGCATGCAAACAATTTTGATCTCTTTATCTAAGGACAGATATTATTGCTGTCGCGAGAGTGCAATGAAGGTTCCCCAGCTTTGTCCCCACTCCCCAGGCACAGCAGTCCTACAAAGAGAAGTTGAGCAAACTGGGCCTGTATTCTCAAGTTTTTAAGAATAACAGGCGATTTCATTGAAAACTACAAAATTCTTAAAGCGATAAACAGCAAAATGCAAGTAAGATGTTCATCCAGGTTGGAGAGTCTTGAACCAGGGGGCACAATTTAAAAATAAGGGGATGCCACTTAGTTTGGAGACGAGGAGAAATCCTTACACTAGACCACAAGACGATGAGATAAAGCAAAGAATTAGGCTACACGGCCCGGTTAGTCTCCTCTATCATTCAATCATGCCTGATGTTTTACAAGCCCATTTTTCTGCCTTCTCCCTGTGACCTCTGATCCTCTTTCTAATCAAGAATCTTTCTGTGTTTAAGATACTCAATGACATGGCTGCCACAACCTTCTGTGGCACAGAGTTCCATAGATTCACTGCCCTCTAGATGAAGAAATTCCTCATCCCATGGTTTCTCTTCACTCTGTGGCTGTGCCCTTGGTTCACAGTCTCTCCTACTAGAGGAAACATCACCATGTTCACTCTATCCAAACTTCTCAGTATTCTATACGTTTCAGTGAGATCTTGCCTTATTTCTCTAAATTCCATTGAGTACAGAGCCAGAGACCTCAACCATTCCTCATATGACAAGCCTTCATTCCCAGAACCACCTCCGGATCCCCAAGTCCAGCAAATCCATCTTTAAGATATGGGCCCCAAGAGTGCTCACAATGTTACTGAGGGTTGTGAACACTTGGAATTCAATCTTCAGCTATGAAAGCTCAGTATCTGAACATGTTTAAGATAGAGACTGATAGATTTCTATCAATTTCTACCAGTGGTGTACATGGTTGTGAGAATGGATGGGTAAAAGGCATTGAAGTGCTCAATCAGACATGATCATAGGAATGGTTGGACAGGCTTGACAGACTGCATGACCTACTTCAGTTTCCATGTTCCTAAGTTAAAAAAATCAATAATGCATCTAGATAAAGGCTTAATGGTAGATTAGTGTTATGTGAAAGTAAAAGGGAAAAATAAGAGAACAAAACCAAAATCAGCCACGAGAAAGGAAAAACTGGAGCAGAGGTTAATTTATGAAATTGCTTAAGTCAGCATTGAGTTTGGAAAACTGTAAAGTGCCTAATCAAAAGATGAGATGCTGAAGCTTATGTCAAGCTTTCCTGGAACAATACAGGAGCTGACGGCAAAAATGATCAGAGCGGGAGCAAGTTAAAGAATTAAAATGTCATGCAACCAGAAGCTTGAGTCAATTCTTGTGAACTTACCAGAGGTGTTCCACAATGTTTTCACTAAATCTGCATTTGGTCTCCATAATGTAGAGAAAACCTACACTGAGCAGAGAATACAGACATATGAAATTGAGTACATACATTGTTGTTTCACGTGGAAAAAATATTGAGGCCTGGGCAGTGAGGAAGGAGGAAGAAAAAGGATGGTGTTGCATCATCTCTGATTATAACGAAAAGTGCTACGGAAAGAGAGGTTGGTGTTTAAAGAACAGTCCAGGTTATTGGAGAATCCCTTTGGGACAACGAAAGGGGAGGGCAATTTGGGTTTTGAGTATGCCATGCTAGAAATAGCAGAGGCAGAAATAGCAGAGGCAGGCAAATTGGGAAGCTAATAGTTGATTGAGGCAAACCTTATCATAGTTCTGTGAGGCAAGGATTAGAGTAACACAGGAATGGAGACATTGTCAAGGGCCCTACCAATCAATCACGGTAAGGCAATTTTCCATTGAGGGAAAAGGAAAGCATTACAAGTGTCGATCCAGAAGGTTGCACCATTGGAACAATGTGACAGAGGATGGTTGAGACAGTGCTGAGTCCAGATCGGGGGAATTAAATTGGACAAGTGGAGTATGTTTCTGGGGTACAGCAATTACAAAAGACAAGGTAAGGGCATGCAGATGGAAATTCAACTTGGGAAGGAAAAGAATGTCCAGAAGAAACCATTGGAACAGGGGAGAGAAACAAGTTTGAATCAGCAAAGGTAATGAAATTAGTGCTGGAAGCTAAAGACAGTGGCTTTTATGTTCACAAAGCTTAACAAATTTGAAAATGTAGGTCATCAAAGAATGACATAATGGAGCTTAATGTTACATTTATTTAAATGGACTCCAACCCCAAAGGAACAGCTTGGACATGTGGAAAACGAGACAGCTATTAATCTTTCCAGAAGTCTTAAGGTGACAATGCAGGGATGAGGAAAAATGCTACTGTTATACATTGTCACATTAAAAGTAGAATCGAGCCAGGGTCATCCCAAGTTAGATGACAGAAGGAAAGCAATGAAGGAGAATGATGCGGACGTCGGACTTTAAATTGCTTAAAAAGTCCACAGTCTGTTTGCCTTCTAACAACCTGATACAAGTCTTTATTAATAACAGATGCTTAAATCAATCTCCACCAATCTACACCAGATCGAGAAATTACGAGGAAAATTCTAGGGTGGACTGCTTTGGGAATCATATCATAATACTCAACCTATTTGTCTCAAATGTGCCATGTTTAATATGTCATGCCTCAAATTACCCACATGCTACATCATGGAGTTCTGTAACTCACTAATGGCAATGTGGGTACAACATCAGTGCAAAGACAGCAGCAACACAAGAAGCCGCAAAGAAAACTAGAGATGAACAATAAATCCCACATTGCTAGTAATGTCCACATTGCGAGAATGAAATTCTAAAGTGTTATTGCTTGAAATAAATTATCCAATTTATATTTCAGTCAACTTGCTGCTTCTATAGTGTCCCTAGGGAATGTTTCATAGATCGAACAATTTTTGCTCATATAACATCTTGCAGATTAATTTAAAATAGATGCCTTTCAAAATATCTCTAATCTAAAAATGACAAATCAACATGGATTCAAAAAGGGAAAATAAGAATGAACTAATTTCATTTAATTAAGTAACAAAAGGTGTACAAGACTAATGCAACAGATGTAGTGTATCTAGAGTTTCAAGGACTTTGACAGGGATCAGATAATAAACTCATAGCTAAGGATGGAATCAGGAGACAAGTAGCAAGGCAACTACAAAGCAGAAGAGAGAAGGGGTTAAAGGTAACAAAAAGTCTTGGAAATGCTCAGAGGGAAGGCAGAATTTCCAGGAAGGGAACAGAGTTAAATAAACTGTATACTTGTATTTTGTGGATGCTGGCTGATCTGCTAAGCATTTGATGGGCGGCACGGTGGCACAGTGGTTAGCACTGCTGCCTCACAGCACCAGAGACCTGGGTTCAATTCCCGCCTCAGGCGACTGACTGTGTGGAGTTTGCATGTTCTCCCCGTGTCTGCGTGGGTTTCCTCCGGGTTCTCCGGTTTCCTCCCACAGTCCAAAGATGTGCAGGTCAGGTGAATTGGCCATGCTAAATTGCCCATAGTGTTAGGTGCAGGGGTAAATGTAGAGGGTATGGGTGGGTTGCGCTTCGGCGGGTCGGTGTGGACTTGTTGGGCCGAAGGGCCTGTTTCCACACTGTAATGTAATGTAATCTAAATCTAATCTAAATCTAATCTAATTTCCAATAATTCTTGCTTTCACCTCAGCTTCCCGAAATCCACAGCATTTTAGTTATGCAGTTAAAACAGTTACTCAGATGGCAAAGATGGGACATGCTGTGCTGTAAGTGTAGGGAATAGAAATATAACTGGCAAAGAAAATGAATACAGATAAGTGAGGGGGTACATTTTGGAAGAATGCTCATTGGAAAAATAGAGCATACAATGGAACCTCGATTGTCCGAAGCACACGGGAGGGAAGTATTTCGTTTGGTTAATCGAACGCCAAATAAGCGTGTGCCGGATAACAGTTAGCCAAGCTTCAGGATCTTGGAATCTTGTTCAGATAATCCGAAATTTGGTTAATTGAATACAGCATAATCAAGGTTCCTATGTATTAGGTGGAGTAGATAAGCAGAGGGATTGGCATACAGTAGTCACAGGTTAATAAGACCATAAAAAGAGTATTGAGGATCATTTCTAGTATAGGAAATAGAAATATAATTGGCAACGAAAATTAATAGAGTTAAGTGCGAGGGTACATTTTGGAAGAATAAAGCCACATTCAGAAAGTGAGGAGTTATGGGATACAGGGAGATTTGGCTGTCTGGAGACAAAATTAGCAGGCCTAAAGAAGTGGTAGTGGTTGGAAAGTATTCCGCCTGGAGATTGGTGACCAGTGGTATCTCGCAGGGATCTGTTCCTGGGCCTCTGCTCTTTGTAGTTTCTATTAATGACTTGGATGAAGAAGTGGAAAGGTGGGTTAGAAATTTTGACAATTACACAAAGGTCGGCGGTATTGTAGATAATGTCGAGGGCTGTTGCAGGCTACAACAAAACATTAACAGGACGCAGAGCTGTGCTGAGAAGTGGCAGATGGAGTTCATCAACGCCACACTCACAGGAATCCAATTCACTAGAGAGGAAGAAAAGGACAACCAACTCCCATTCTTAGATGCGATGGTACAGAGAACACCGAACAGAGAATTCACCACAAAAGGTATACAGGAAAGCCACTCACACAGACCAAGTCCTGAATTACGAAAGCAACCACCCCAACATACACAAAAGAAGTTGCATCAAAACACTATTCAAAAGGGCCACAACACACTGCAGTACACCAGAACTGCAAAAAGAGGAAGAAGAACACCTCTACAATGTATTCGCCAAAAACGGATACCCGCACAATTTCATCAACAGATGCCTAAGGGAAAGGCAACAGAACGAGGACATGCCACAACCCAAAGGACTAGCCACACTACCATACATCAAAAACATTTCCAAACTGACTACTGCGAACAGTAGGACTCATAATAGCACACAAACCAACAGCCACTCTCAGACAACAACTCACCAGAACGAAGGACCCAATACCCAGCATGAGCAAAACCAATGTAGTGTACAAACTCCCACGCAAGGACTGCACAAAACACTATATAGGACAAACAGGAAGACAGCTAATGATCCGCATCCATGAACACTAGCCACGAAACGACACAACCAGCTATCCTTAGTAGCCACACATGCAGATGACAAGCAACATGAATTCAACTGGGACAACACTACTATTATAGGACAAGCCAAGCAGAGAACAGCCAGGGAATTCCTAGAGGCATGGCACTCATCCACAGATTCAATCAATAAGCACATCGATCTGGACCCAATATACCGGCCACTGCAACGGACAACTGGAACTAACAACCGGAAGCAGCAGATTCAAACCACTACAAATGCCGGAGGAAAGATCACAGAAGCACTTCACAGGAGGCTCCCAAGCACTGAGGATGTCACCTATACAGGGGACAAAATGCCTGCAACACAAATTCCCAGCTCGGCAAACACAACCACAACAACGAGCACCCGAGCTACAAATCTTCTCACAAACTTTGGCTATGTACATCTTAAATGACATTCGTGGTCATGTCGACCACCTCCGATGATTAGATTACTTACAGTGTGGAAACAGGCCCTTCGGCCCAACAAGTTCACACTGCCCCGCCGAAGCGCAACCCACCCATACATTTACCCCTTACCTAACACTACGGGCAATTTAGCATGGCCAATTCACCTGACCTGCACATCTTTGGACTGTGGGAGGAAACCGGAGCACCCGGAGGAAACCCACGCAGACACGGGGAGAATGTGCAAACTCCACACAGTCAGTCGCCTGAGGCGGGAATTGAACCCGGGTCTCTGGCGCTGTGAGGCAGCAGTGCTAACCACTGTGCCACCATGCCGCTGGGAACGCATTCCAGGCACCCACCACCCACTGCATGAAAAACCTTCCATGCATATCTCCCTTAAATCTTTTCCCCTCTCACCTTCAACTTGTGACCCCTAGTAATTGAGTCCCCCACTCTGGGAAAAAGCTTCTTGCTATCCACACTGTCTATACCTCTCATGATTTTGTAGACCTCAATCAAGTCCCCCGTCAACCTCCATCTTTCTAATGAAAATAATCCTAATCTACTCAACCTCTCTTCATAGCTAGCACCCTCCATACCAGGCAACATCCTGGTGAACCTCCTCTGCACCCTCTCAAAAGCATCCACAACCTTTTGGTAATGTGGCAACCAGAATTGTATACAGTATTACAAATGTGTCCAAACCAAAGTCTTATACAACTGTAGTATGACCTACCAACTCTTGTACTCACTATCCCATCCGAAGAAGGAAAGCATGCCGTATGTCTTCTTGACCACTCTCTTGACCTGCGGTGCCATCTTCAGGGAACAATGGACCTGAACACCCAGATCTCTCTGTACATCAATTGCTCTCAGGGCTTGTCCATTGACCGTATAGTTTGCTTTTGAAGTGGATCTTCCAAAATACATCACCTCACATTTGCACAGATTGCCATTTCTCCACCCAACTGTCCAATCTATCTATATTCTGCTGCTTTCTTTGACAGTCCACCTCACTGTCTGCTACTCCATCAATTTTTGTGTCATCTGCAAACTTGCTAATCAGACCACCTATATCTTCCTCTAGATCATTATTGTGTATCACAAACAATAGTCCCAGCATGGTACCGTGTCACAGTTCTCCATTTTAAGAAACTCCCTTCCACAACTACTCTCTGTCTCCTGTTGTCCAGTCTGTTCTCTACCCATCTAGCTAGTACACCCTGGACCCCATATGATGTCTTTTTCTCTATCAGCTTACCATGAGGAACATTATCAAACACCTTACTGAAGTCCATGTATATGACATCTACAGCCCTTTCCTCATCAATTAACTTTGTCACTTCCTCAAAAAATTCTATTAAGTTGGTAAGCCTGACCTTCCCTGCACAAACCCATTGTGCCCATCACCGATGAGCCCATTTTCTTTCAAATGAGAATAGATCCTATCCCTCAATATCTTCTCCAGCAGCTTCCCTACCACTGACGTCAGAATGACCAGTCTATAATTACCTGAATTATCCCTGCTGCCCTTCTTAAACAAGGGGACAACATTAGCAATTCTCCAGTCCTCTGGGCCTCACTTGTGTTCAAAGGTGCTGCAAAGCTATCTGTTAAAGGCTCAGCTATTTCCTCTCTCACTTCCCTCAGTAACCTGCGATAGATCACATCCGGATCTGGGGACTTGTCCACCTTAATGCCTTTTAAAATACCCAAAACTTCCTCCCTCCTTATGCCAATTTGACCTAGAGTAATCAAACATCTATTCCTGACTTCAACGCCGTCATGTCCCTCACCTCGGTGAATACCGATACAAAGTACGCATTAAGAATCTCACCCATTTTCTCTGATCCAAGCATAACTTTCCTCCTTTGTCCCTGAGTGGGCTAACCCTTTCTCTGGTTACCCTCTTGCTCCTTATATATGAATAAAAGGCTTTGGGATTTTCCTTAATCCTGTTTGCTTTCATTACTCCTTTTAGCTCTCTTAATTTCACATGTTGGACTGGTCTACTTTCTCGATATTCTTCCAAAGCTTTGCCTGTTTTCAGTCACCTCGAACTTATGTATGCTTCCATTTTCCTCTTAGCTAGTCTCACAATTTCACCTATCATCCATGGTTCCCTAATCTTGTCATTAGCAATTCGGCTCACTCAAGCCTTATTGGGTAGTATTCAAACCAACAATCTTCCGATCTGAAGTCAAGCAAGCTATCCATTACTTGACTAGTCCATTAGTCATGGCATTGCCTTTAGAAATGAACCAGCAAATGGTTATCCCCTATTTTGCATATGTATGTTCTTTCTTTCTTCAAATACAGGGCCATGTGCATTAATATATGTAGGTACCAGTAAACACAGGTGCACACAGTTCAAGTCTGACTGACAATTGACAAATCCTAAATTAACTATCAATGCAATTTCTCACATAAATCGGGATTATTTAAAATATTGTCCAATTACAGAATCACATCTAATAATCGACCCTGCTCCACCATTCAACTTGATGTATGTTGATCCTCTACCTCAATGTCATGCTCCCATTCTCTCCCCATACTTACAGCACCTTCAGCCACTGTAGACAGAACAACAGAAATTACGGCTTCTGACTCGGGCGTCAAGGAAAGGGAGTTCATTTGATTTCAAACGTGAAATTGATCAAGGTCTATAACAAACCTAACTTCACTCTTCAGTGTACACTTGGGATATCTACAGCTACACATTATAACATTGACCTTATCTGCAACCTTGTCAATAGGTTGGAGACTGGTTAGCTCAGCTGGTTGAATGATTGGTTTACAATGCTTAGTGATGCCATCAGAGTGGTTTGAATTTCTGTACTGGCTGAAGTTACCAAGAACAACTCTCCATCTCAACTTCTTCCATCTGAGACATTGTTTAACCTGAGAGTTACAATTACCAGAGTCTAGATTAGCGTGGTGCTGGAAAAGCACAGGAGGTCAGGCAGCATCCGAGGAGCAGGAAAATCGATGTTTCGGGCAAAAGCCCTTCATCAGGAATAGAGGCAGGGTGCCTGCAGAGTGGAGAGATAAATGAAAGGGGGATGGGGGTGGGGAGAAAATAGCGTAGAGTACAATAGGTGAATGAGGGTGGGGATGGAAGCCCTCTGTTTCTTCCTCTCCTGACATCCCCACCAGTACCCTTCCACCACCACTCTCATTCGTTGGTCCTCTGGTCCTCACCCGCTGAACTGGTCCTCACCCGTAACAATTTCTCCTTCGAATTCTCCCACTTCCTCCAGACCAAAGGGGTAGCCATGGGTACCCGAATGGGCCCCAGCTATGCCTGTCTCTTTGTTGGCTACATAGAACAGTCCACCTTCCGTAGTTGCACCAGCACCACTCCCTACCTCTTCCTCTGCTACTTTGATGACTGCATTGGCACCACCTCGTGCTCCCTCGAGGAGGTTGAGCAATTCATCAACTTTACCAACACATTCCACCCTGACCTTATTCACCTGGACCATCTCTGACACCTCCCACCCCTTGTTGGACCTCTCCATCTCCATTAATAACGACCGACTTGACACTGACATTTTTTACAAACCCGACTCCCACAGATACCTGGATTACACCTCTTTCCATCCTACCTCCTGCAAAAATGCAATCCCATATTCCCAATTCCTCTGCCTCCACCGTACCAGCTCCCATGAGGACCAGTTCCACCACAGACAACACCAGATGGCCTCCTTCTTTAGAGACGTGATTAAAGATGCCCTCCAATGCATCTCGTCCACATCCCGCACCTCCGCTCCCAAACCCCACCCCTCCAGCCGTAACAAAGACAGAACCCCCCCTGGTGCTCACCTTCCACTCTACCAACCTTCGCATAAACCACATCATCCGACGACATTTCCGCCACCTTCAAACGGACCCCACCACCAGGGATATATTTCCCTCCCCACCCATTTCTGCTTTCCGCAAAGACCATTCCCTCTGTGACTACCCAGTCAGGCCTACGCCCCCCAACAACCCACCCTCCCATCCTGGCACCCTCCCCTGCCACCGCAGGAATTGCAAAACCTGCACCCACACCTCCTCCCTCACCTCCATCCAAGACCCCTAAGGAGCTTTCCACATTCAAAGTTTTACCTGCACATCCACCAATATCATTTATTGTATCCTTTGCTCCTGATGCGGTCTCCTCAACATTGGGGAGACTGGATGCCTCCTAGCAGAGCGCTTTAGGGAACATCTCCAGGACACCCGCACTAATCAACCCCACCGCCCTGTGGCCTAACATTTCAACTCCCCCTCCCACTTTGCCGAGGACATACAGGTCCTGGGCCTCCTCCATCGCCACTCCCTCACCACCTGACGCCTGGAGGAAGAACGCCTCATCTTCCGCCTCGGAACACTTCAACTCCATGGCATCAATGTTGATTTCACCAGTTTCCTCATGTCCCCTTCCCTCAACTCACCCCAGCTCCAACCTTCCAGCTCAGCACTGTCCCCATGACCTGTCCTACCTGCCTATCTTCCTTTACACCTATCCACTCCACCCTCCTTTCTGACCTATCACCTTCATCCCCATTCACCTATTGTACTCTATGCTACTTTCTCCTCACTCCCATACCCCCCTCATTTATCTCTCCACTCTGCAGGCACCCTGCCTCTATTCCTGGTGAAGGGCTTTTGCCCGAAATGTTGATTTTCCTGCTCCTCGGATGCTGTCTGACCTGCTGTGCTTTTCCAGCACTACTCTAATCTAGACTCTGGTTTCCAGCATCTGCAGTCCTTGTTTTTACCTAGTTACAATTACAGTCGTGTCTCTAAGAGGGCAACCCGAGAGTCTGGTAACACTATGGTAATTTTGACTTAAAACAGGGTTCATGCCATTTGATCATCCTGAAAACCTGATGCTGAAATAGTGTATCAAAGCTAACCTGTGACATAATGGCAATTTTAATCAGATAATTTCTCATTGCATATCGCTCAAGACCATAAGAAATAGGAACAGGCGTATGACATTTGGCATCTTGAGCCTGCTCTGCTATTCAATAGGATCATGAATGATCTGAAATTTCTCAGATACGCTTACTCATAATTGCCCTACTGATCAAAAATCTATTGCAGCATTAAATATACACAAGGATTCTGCACCACAGCTCTCTGTGGCAAGAAGATCCAAACATTCTCAACCCTCAGAGAAGAAAATTCCTCCTCATCTTAGTCTTAAATGGCACCCTCTCATTCCAAGACTTATCCTCTGCTCTTAGACTGTCCTATGAGGGGTAACACCTCTCAGTAATTTCCATATTAAGCCCCTTAAGAACCCTATACACATGAAAGGCACTCAGGCAGTCATTCTTGATCCTGAAAACTGCCCAGTGTACCTCAGAGTACACATGTCAATCGTTTGAGCAAAAGGTGAAGCCTACTATGTCACACTGCTACTATGCAGTAGCAGCACGAGTGGTGCTTGCCATCAGCAGCATGCTGCTAAAAGACATTCTGCCTATCATATGTATAAGTAACGTGATATATGAATTTCAGGGTGGGTATGATGCCAGACATGTACGTGTACGTCACAAAGACCTGGTGGTTGCTATCAAACAGTGTACCCATGTGACTGTTTGCAGTGAGCACGGTACTGACTGTTGGCACCAGCGCACACTTGCAAAACCCACAATAAATGTTCAACATTATATGCGATTCCACAAGTGAATGCATGAGGAATTACGCTCACAATCAAGTTGGACTTGCAGCGTGGTGTACACTTGTGTACTGGATGCCATATATAAATAATACACCTTCCTGTTCTTTGTAGATACAAAAAACATATATAAACAGTACATCAGTTTCAACTTAACAAAATAAGTGACAACCATTTACTGGTTAATTTCTCAGGGCAATGCACTGACCAGAGTTTACTTGCCAACCAATCAGCATTCATTTCATGCTACGTAAACATCAGTTTCCCCTAGAATTGGTATTCTTGCGAATCATCTTGATGAGTACAAGACAAAAGGTTTTGCAAAATATGTCTTTGTCCAGGAATGACTGCATGTTATGTATGGGTGTTATTAAACTAGGAGTGCATTAGAAATTTACAAAGATGTTGCCAGGACTCAAGTGACTGAGCTGTAGGGAGAGGTTGGACAATCTAGGACTTTTTTCTTTAAAAGAAAGTGAGGACTGCAGATGCAGGAGATCAGAGTAAAAACGTGTGGTGCTGGAAAAGCACAGCACATCAGACAGCATCCAAGGAGCAGGAGAGTTAATATTTTGGGGTTTATGCCCCCGGAACATCGACTATCTTGCTCCTCAGATGCTGCCTGATCTGCTGTGCTTTTCCACCACCACACTTTGCGCATTTTTTCTTTACAGCATAGGAAACTGAGGGGGTGATCTTATAGAAGTGCATAAGATCATAAGAGGATGCATCGGGAGAATGCAGTTAGTCTTTTTTACACTGTCAGGGAATTGAGGACTAGAGAGCATCAGCCTAAGGTAAAAGGGGAAAGAATAAACAGGAAACTGATGGGCAACTTTTCTTTTTTACGCAGAAGGTGGTACACATGTGGAATGAGCTGCCAGTGGAAGTGGTTGAGGTGGGTACATTAACAACATTTAAAAGGCATTTGGACAAATACAGTAGCGCCTCGACATACGAACTTAATCTGTTCCGGGACCCGGTTCACAAACTGAATCAATTTTCTCATTGTTCGGATATTTCCGGAGTCTTTTCTCTTTTTGTCTCTTGGAGGTTGATGATGCCACAAGAAAACGATCCAGAGAAACTTGTTTTTTTCTTTGTTGCAGACTGTTCCGAAAATGGGACATCACATTGTCATTTAAAATGTTCACTGCTCTGTTGGTCACAGTTTTGTTAGGGTGATGCCTCTCAACAAAAGCCTGCTCTTCACTCCATTTGCTACAAATGTCTTTGATTTGAACACTTGATATACCTTCCCTCTCTTCTTCCTCCTCCCCAGAATGCTCCTGCTGCATGACCTTCACCTGCTCCTGTTGTAATTCAACAAGATCTTCTGTGCTGAGTTGTCTGTGGTCCTCCACCAGCTCTGCCACATCATCCTCATCGACCTCCAAGCCCATATTTTGGTCCAGGGTCACAATCTCGTTCACTACATTTACTGATGTCGCCTCCTCAAAACCCTTGAAGTCTCTCTCAGGTCCACAATCTGGCCAAAGTTTCCTCCAGGCCGACTGCAACATACAGAAAGAGACCTCATTCCATGCCTTATCAATATGGCTTATGCAGTGGAGGATATTGAAGTGGTCCTTCCAGTACTGACCAAGGGTCAAATCTGTGTCGTTGGTGACCTGGAAACACCTGGCGAACAGAGCCTTCACACATAATTTTTTGAAATTTGCAATGACATTCTGGGTTGGATGAGGGGAGTGGTGTTGGGAGGAAGGAACTTTACTTTTATAAAGTCGTATTCAATGTCCAAATCTTCTTCCAAATTTGGAGGATGGGCAGGAGCATTGGCAAATTATTTGTTTCAAGATATTCTTTGACAGCTGGTGTGAAAACTTCCATTAACCATTCCATAAAAATCATTCGCGTGACCCAAGCCTTGCTATCCGCCCTCCACATTACCGGGAGTTTAGCCTTCAACACATTATTGTGTTTAAAAATGCGAGGATTTTCAGAGTGGTAGACTAATAGATGCTTAATCTTGCAATCCTCACTTGCATTCGAGCACAATAAAAGCGTTAACCTGTCCTTTATTGGTTTGTGGCCCGGTAGTGCCTTCTCCTCTTGGGTTATGTAGGTCCTTTTGGGCAATTTTTTCCAGAAAAGTCAAGTTTCATCACAGTTAAAAACTTGATGTGAGACATCTTCGACAAACTTATTGAATTCCTCTGCTGCCTTTTTGTCCGAACTAGCTGCTTCTCCATTCCTTATCACACTATGGATTCCAGTTCGTTTAAATTCTTCAACACTAGCAGTACTTGTACTCGGCGGTGTCGCCAACAAATCACGGTGTATGTGTAGAGCCTTCTCGCAGATTATAGTCTCGTTAACACTATCTCCAGCAAACTCTTTTTGATTTATCCAAACTAATAATAATTTTTCAACCTCATCTAACAATTTAGGCCTTTGCTTCATTAAAATAGTCACTCCTTTAGCCACGTCAGCTGCCTTTAGTGCCTCTTTGTTCTTTAGGATAGTACAGATAGTTGATTTCGCCATGTCGTACTGCATAGCGAGATTAGATACGCGAGCACCATTCTCGTGTTTAGCTATTATTTCCTCCTTCGTTTCTACAGTATTACGTTTAGGCTTCTTAACACCACTATCACTACCACTTTTCACTTTCTTGGGAGCCATAATGAGGCTAATTTAATGCAAAAAACAAAAATAAAGCGTAAGAATGCTTGGACGTTGGATGTTCACAATGCGTGTGCGCCAAAGATGAACTGAATGAGATCACACGGGGCCCAAGAGCTTTTGCGTTCAAAGCATGCATAGAAAAGCAGAACAATGACAATGAAACCACAGGCTTTTTGCGTTCGTACCTTGAATTTCGTCCGTACTTTGAAGCAAAATTTTACTTACAATCCTGTTCATAAACTGATTTGTTTGTGAACGGGGTCGTTCGTATGTCGAGACGCTACTGTACATGGATAGGAAAGGTTTAGAAGGGTATGGGCCAAGTGCAAGGAAATGTGGTTAACGTGGATGGACGCTTTGATTAGCATGGACCAGTTTGGTCCAAAGGGCCTGTCTCCATGCTGTAGGACTCTATATATGATGATACGGGGCATCAGAGAATCCATCAACAAATCATGGGTGCACAGAGTTTTTTGACCTAATGAAAAGACTGAATAAAGATATCTTCATGATAATTAGGCAGTTTGAAAGGATATAGCAAGTATAGTGCCCATAAAATAATAGTTGATAACCTAACAGAGACATTTCTTTATCAAGAATAACAAGTATGTTGAAAATGCTATCACAAGCAATTGATGCAAACAGCTCCACTGCATTCAATAGGAAGCTCGATAAATATACAAGGCAGGAAGTAATAGGGTGATATTATATGAAGTATGGTAAGAAGAGATCTGAGTGAAGTACAAGTATCTGAATGGACTGAAAGGCCCAATGTGTGCTATGTAAGCACAAGTTGAGCCCTCTAACTTGATGAAATAAATTATCAAAATGTACACAATCCATTCCCCTTAGAATTCTGAAAACATACAAATATCAGATAATTAAATTGTTTTATCAGTGTTGGTTGAGAGATAAAATAGTCAGAACAAGGATTGTTGTCATAGGACCTTTAGATTTAACACAATAAACAGATGGGACCTGGGTTTAACATCTCATCCATAAAATAGCACTGTCAACAATGCAGCACTCACTTAGTAGTGCACTACAGTGTTAGCCAAGACCGTTTGCTTAATTCAGTCAAAAGCTTTGGGCTCAGAAGCAACCGTGATTTCCTCTGGACCACATATGACACAATGGCTATGAGATAATTTACTAGTTTAACGATATTTAGAATTTGCTACAACAGGTCATGTTGGTAAGAAGGCAATCTGTGCCAATCAGTAACAAGACACATTTCAATAAAGGATGAGAAAAAGGAAAGTTACAACAAAGCCTGGTAACTAGCAAGTCAGCTTAATCTCTTCAATAGAAGATATTCAAATCTAAAATTAGATTAGCATGATGTAAGCTTGTGATTCATATATACACACACTAATATCATTTATTTTAAGTTTGGATTTTTGAATGTGAACAAGCTGCGTATGGTTTTGTGTGAATCTGAAGCGATTTAGTGATTAACTGGCAAGTGTTTCTGTAGCTGTGATGATTTATTTTAAAACAGTGTGAGAGATTTCCTGGAGCATAATGGGGTTTTTTTGTTTACCTTGGGAGAATTTGGAGAGAGAACAAAACATAGTGTATATTAGGCTCAAATTTGGAAGGTCAAGAATTCATTTATTTTTCCTTTAACTAGGAGAAACATCATAGCTTGGAGAAAAAAGGTTTTACTTTTAATTACAGTTTGAAATTCTGCAATATTTTTTAGCTAAAGCTGGATGTGTAAAGCAGTTGCTTCTGAGAAAGGAGAAAAAGAATTTAAAATTGTAAGAATTAGTTACCTGAGAATAATGAGATCAATTTTATGTGAAGCTGTGCAAGTCTACACTTAGTTATATGAAGAATCAAGGAAGATGCTGGAAGATTCTCATGACCAGGATTAAAACCATAGCTAAGGCAAACCGATGTGAGGTAGTGAACAGCATTCTCTCTGGTGTTTGAGTATTGCAATGGGATGCTGTCGGGTTTAGTGGGATTGCAAATGGAGTGTGTTTCAAGTTTTTAAAACTTGTATTATATGTAAATTTTTGCTCTATTCTATTTTATCTTCCTTTCTTATATGTAATAAGCTTCAGTTTTATTATTAAATTCAAATCTATAGACTTGCTGTTTGTGTTTCAGTGAAAGGCCACTTCACTAAAACTAAAAACAACAAAGTCTGATCTATCAAGCCAAATTTCAGTCTAAGATCTGACTTATCCAGTAATAACATCAGTTGGAACTGTAACAGTAGTGACTGAAGAGCATTAAGAGACAGCAAATACAATTACTTAAAAGGTCAGCTTAAATTCTGAAAGGCTAAGTGCTCCTTAAAAGTGGAGTTGCAAGGAGATAGTGAAGGCGGCATTTGGTATGCTTTATTGGTCAGAATATTGAGTACAGGAGTTGGGAGGTCTTGTTGCGGCTGTATAGGACATTGGTTAGGCCACACTTGGAGTATTGCATGCAATTCTGGTCGTCTTCCTATTGGAAAGATGTTGTGAAACTTGAAAGGGTTCAGAAAAGATTTCCAAAGATGTTGCCAAGTTGGAGGATTTGAGCAATAGGAAAAAGGTGAATAGGGTGGGGCTGTTTTCCCTGGAGCATCGGAGGCTGAGGGGTGACCATATAGAGATTTATAAAATCATGAGGGGCATGGATAGGATAAATAAACAAACAAACAAAATCTTTTGCTTAGGGTGGGGAAGTCCAGAACGAGAGGGCATTGATTTAGAGAGGGGAAAGATATAAAAGAGACCCAAGGGGCAACTTTTTCACGCACAGGGTGGTACGTATATGGAATGAGCTGCCAGAGGAAGTGGTGGAGGCTGGTGCAACTGCAACATTTAAAAGGCATCTGGATGGGCATATGAATGGGAAGGGTTTGGAGGGATATGGGCCGGGTACTGGCAGGTGGGACTAGATTGGGTTGGGATATCCGGTCGACACGGACCAGTTGGACCAAAGGGTCTGTTTCTGTGCTGTACATCTCTAGGACTCTAAGTCAAATTTACTTTTGATCCACACCTCCCGGATTGCTTTACTTAATAATAATCTGTTGAACAATGTTCAGCTAATAATCACAACTCTGTTTCATTACCAATACTGCTCATCATTCAGGTTAGTAACTTCTCTATCTTCTAGGAGAAAGTGAGGACTGCAGGTGCTGGAGAACAGAGCTGAAAATGTGTTGCTGGAAAAGCGCAGGTCAGGCAGCATCCAAGGAGCAGGAGAATCGACGTTGAGCATGAGCCCTTCTTCAGGAATGAGGAAGGTGCGCCAAGCAGGCTAAGATAAAAGGTAGGGAGGAGGGACTTGGGGGCGGGGCGTTGGAAATGCAATAGGTGGAAGGAGGTTAAGGTGAGGGTGATAGGCCGGAGTGGGGGTGGGGACGGAGAGGTCAGGAAGAAGATTGCAGGTTAGGAAGGTCATGCTGAGTTCGAGAGTTGGGACTGAGACAAGATGGGGGGTGGGGAAATGAGGAAACTGGAGAAATCTGAGTTCATCCCTTGTGGTTGGAGGGTTCCTAGGCGGAAGGTGAGGCTCTCTTCCTCCAGGCGTTGTGTTGCTATGGTCTGGCGATGGAGGAGTCCAAGGACCGGCATGTCCTTGGTGGAGTGGAAGGAGGAGTTAAAGTGTTGAGCCACAGGGTGGTTGGGTTGGTTGGTCCGGGTGTCCCAGAGGTGTTCCCTGAAACGTTCCGCAAGTAGGCGG